>NW_016690485.1:514939-575735 GCF_001604755.1 Lepidothrix coronata | reverse complement strand
TCCCATCTATCCCAATATCCCAATTCCCTCTGGCAGTGGGGAGCCATTCCCCCTGTGTCCTGTCCCTCCATCCCTTGTCCCCAGTCCCTCTCCAGCTCTCCTGGAGCCCCTTTAGGCCCTGCAAGGGGCTCTCAGCTCTCCCTGGAGCCTTCTCTTCTCCAGGTGAACCCCCCCAGCCCTCCCAGCCTGGCTCCAGAGCAGAGGGGCTCCAGCCCTGGCAGCATCTCCGTGGCCTCCTCTGGATTTGCTCCAGCAGCTCCACGTCCTTCCTGTGCTGTTCCTCAGGAGTGGAGGCAGCTCTGCAGGGAGGTCTCACTTGTGTGCAGCAGAGTGGGAGAATCCCCATCTTCCAATCCCAATAATTCCCCCTCATTCATTGCAGAGGGGGGAATTCATTGCAGGCTGGATCTCATCCAGTGAAGGCAATTACCTGCCACTGGTCATTCCTCTGAGGCCCTAAAATCCCACTTCAGCAGGGCTCTGGTGGTTCCTGTCTGTGTCTCCTCAGCAGAGAGCTGGGAAGGGACAGCACAGGTAGGACCTGCATTACCTGTGTGTTCTGCTGAAAGCTCAGGTCAGCTGCCTGTGGGATGGGTTAGTTTTCATTCAGAACCTTTCCCTGATCTGGCTCATCCCACAGCCAACAGCTGATGATGGGAATGGTCCGTGGGGCGGGGGAAAGGACCTCTTATTTTGGCATCAAACTCCATGTTTACCAACTTCAAGAGGAGCAGGAGACTTGTAGCACAACAGAAAACCTCCTCCAGGACAATTTGGTGTTACTCCATGGCAAAGAGGTGGTGAATCAGTGCAGGCTTCAGCACCTGGAAGGTTTTGGTAAGCAGGACACCCAGGCAAGGCCGAGTTGCCTTTACACAACCAAATACTTCCCTTGGCTGGTGCTTGGTTGGCTGTTACCTGGTTTTCTTGCCTGTGTGCTGGAATTGCACTGAAGTAAAAAAGGAATCAGGACCTGACATCATGTTCTTTCTATTTTCAAAGTGCTGCACAGAGTGTTTAACTGGAAGCTTCAGGGCAGGAGTATCCAAAAAAACCAAAGCACTCTTAGTACTCCTGTGCATTTTGGATAAGGCCAGAGGGGCTCATCCAAAGATACTTTGCTGTGTGTATTAATTTTGGGAAAGCTTTGTGTGCTTAAAAGCTTTTGGTGACTTGGAAATCGGGCCCACAGTCAACTCACAAAGTTTCTGTGAAGGAGATCCAAGGACTTGACACGGATGTGTCAATTTTCTGCTTTAAAAGAGACGTCAGCCTGCAAGTAAACTTGCCATGGCGGTGGTGTGTCAGAGGGCCATTACCTACTTATTTCCAAAAATTATTTAGCCGACTGGCTGGCCAGCTTTCCTTTTCCCAGGCTGTTTGAGAGAATGTAAGAGCTTAGCTACTTGGCTACAAGAGATTTTCTTCTCTGAAATTGGCAGCTGCTCATTCCGGAAGAGAAGCAGCATATTTGGCCACTGATTGCAAAAGAAAAGGGAAAACCATTATTTTTTCATTTCGCTTATTTAACCATCCAGTGGGAGACATTGACTGTATTTGGGTGACCCTCGTTGCTACGGCTTTGCTAAGGCTTCCCTATTCCTTAAAAGTAGAAAATCAGAGTATTCAGTTCTGAAAAATGCATATATTCCTCTTGGCTGGGTTCGGAGCAAGCGGGAGCCAAGTGTCTCATTGTGTCAGGCCTTACACAGCAGCACATTCAACGTCACGGCTTCATGAGTCAGGGTTTTCTGTCTGAAAAGGATCACGTCAAGGAGCCCGGGACAAAAATTCCCTATAGCCCAGCAACAGAGCCTGCTGTGTAAGAAGCTCTGTGAGCAAAGAGAGGGAGATGTGAAAGTCAGATATCTCTGCCTGGGCATCCTTCCACGCCGGACAAAGGAAGCGCTCAGTGGCGGTCAGCGAGGCTCCGTGACTCAGGAGCTCTGAGAGTCGCCGCTGCAGCGCAGGGCGTGAAACTCGGCCGGTGGCTTTGCTGATGTCAGGATGCCTTTGAAGTCACTCCACGAGCGCCTCAACGCTCGTGTTTCTGGGGCCGTGCTGGACCGAGCGTGGCAGCTCTTGCTCAGACTTGCTGGGATCTCTCGTGGCGTGCCGGGAGCTCCGGGTCGCTACGTCACGAGGGCGTCTCTTGTGTCATCCTCAGCCCCCAGTGCATCACTGTGGCAGGAAACGCTGCCCGTGGGCAGGCTTGGCTTTTTCAGTGTCTTGCAACTGGTATTTCCTCCACTTTCCATTAGTAATTCCATTAATCCCTCAGGATTTATTTCATCAGCAGGTCACCAGATTTTTACCAAGGGGGTTGAACAACTTGTGTAGGACCTGGAGTGACAGGACAAGGGGGAATGGCTTCTCACGGACAGAGAGTAGCCTTAGATTAGAAATTAGGAAGAAATTATTCCCTGTGAGGGTGGGGAGGCCCTGGCCCAGGTTGTCCAGAGAAGCTGTGGCTGTCCCTGGATCCCTGGAAGTGTCCAAGGCCAGGTTGGACGGGGCTTGGAGCAACCTGGGCTGGTGGGAGGTGTCCCTGCCCATGGCAGGGGATGGAACAGGATGAGCTTTAAGGTCCCCCCCAACCCAAAATATTCTACAATTCTGTGATCTTTATTCTCACTATAAAGAGGGAGAAGCTTAAATTCAAACTGGAAGTGACTCTCTTGAGGTCACACAACTTTGCCAGGAGTGATGTGGTGGACATGTCAGTTCTTCAAGGTGCTGTCAACAGATGCTTTTCTGCAGTTTCTGATGCTGCATAGTCTTCTGTGAAGAACTTCCTTTGTTAATCTGGAGTGTTACTGTAGAGCTTTGTAAAACAGGGCTTTGGAAAATGAATTTTTTCCTAAACTCAGCTCTTTGCTGGATGCCATCTCACTCTCATCTGTGATCTGCACCTTTATGGTAACATTTCATATTTGAAGGAGGCCTCTAAGGGAGGTCCCTATGGACAGATGTTGCTGAAGCTGAAACTCTTTCTGATGGTGCATCCACCCTAATTTGAGGTGTTTAAAACATCAAGCTGAAGGCCAACGGCCCTAAACTCCGTATTTGGTTGATGAAGAGAGATCAGCTCTTCCCCAGGATGATTCAGAGCAGAGATGGACTCTCCTTTTGAATCACTGAAGGAAGTCTTTCATCTCTCTCTCTCCGTAATCTGCAGGGGACATCTCCCCCCTAATGCTGCTCTTTGAACAAACTCCTGTGAATCCCATCCACATCCCACTGGTCTTGACCAGCAAAGCCACTGGACTTGCTCCTGTGCCCTTGTGGGGGTGATCAGAAGTCCTGCTCAGGCAGACTGTTTTCTGCCTGCGGGCCAAGGAGGTTTTGCACCTTCCTCTGGAGCATCTGGTGGGACTTAGTGCCAGAGGCAGAGATGGGCTGGATGGGCTTTAGGTCTGATCCAGCCATTCCCATCTTCCTTTGATCTAAAATAACATTTAGCCATCACAGACTGGTGCAGGAAGGGTGAGAATTTTGCTGAGTTCAGTATTTCTGCAGATTTTTGAGAAACAAAGAGTCACTTTCTGTGGGTTTAGTGAGTGTGGAGATCAGCGTTGATCCCCACGAGTCCTGTGGTGTGTGCAGCATTCCCGGGAGGTGTGTATGGACTGCCCCTGTGAGCACAGCCTGCCTTGGGCAGGACCTCTGGGTGGATGGGAGGTGAGGTGGGAGAGAAGGTGGTTTGGTGTATGACAGCAGAGCAAAGGTGGAATGAGAACATATGGGAATCACAAGGGGGGCTGAGTTTTGGTTCATGTTCTGGTGGTTTTGGTGTCTATTTCTGACTCCTCTGAAACTCAATTTTCTTCTGAAAGAACTGGCTCAGGAGAATTTGTGTGAGGTCACTCCCATGAGGTGCTCAGCAGCCACGCTGCACTTGGGGCACGGATTTTTGAGCCTTATCTACTGGTATTTTCTGAAGACAACAGGTGAAGGAGGGTGACAAAATTCCCCTGAAATCCAGCCTTGCCTTCCAGGACATGGCAAGGGCAGTGCTGGCCTACCCAAGCCAAGGAAAGAGGGAAAAACATCCTTCCTTCTTGGGAGCCCACCTGCTCTTCTGCTGCTGTTCCCACAGCCAAGGAACATTCCTTTGCTAAGGAACTGCCTGAACAGGAGCTGTGTGCCAGGCACTCACCCATTGCGTGTGCCAGGAGGAAGAGGAGCCCAGCCACGACAGCCACCCCTCGCCAGGCAGGAGCTCACGGAAAGCCTGGATCCTCCTGAGCAGGAGCCAACCCTTGAGCCAAGCAGGGGTGCAGATTCCCTTCGCTGGGAGCAAGGCAAGTCTGTTCTTGGTGGGAAGTTCCTTCTTGGAGACTCAACTGGGGAAGAGGGAGGGGAATATGGAAACAGCTGGGCTGCGTGGGACCATGGGGCCACATCCTGATCTGTTGGCGGGGCCAGGAGCAGTGGAGAGACTTCCCTGGTATGTCGGGAAGTTTCACCCAGGGACAGGAATGCACAAAGAAGAGGGAGGACCTTGGTTTTCCCCTTGCCCAGGCTACTCTGCTTCCTGGTGCTCTCCCACCTAGACTCAAAGAGAAGTTGCTCTCCCATCCTCCTCCCAGTGCAGCACACAGCCAGGAGGATCCTCGTGGATCCAGGGACTCGGCCTTGTCCTGCACCAAGAGGGGCAGCACCAAACAGTGTCCTTTGTTCTTTTCACAGAATCACAGAATGGTTTGGGTTGGAAGGGCTTAGAAGTCCTCCAGTTCCAACCCCCTGCCATGGGCAGGGACACCTCCCACTAGCCCAGGTTGCTCCAAGCCCCGTCCAACCTGGCCTTGGACACTTCCAGGGATCCAGGGGCAGCCACAGCTTCTCTGGGCAACCTGTTCCGCGGCATCACCACTCTCACAGGGAGGAATTTCTTCCATATTTCTAATCTAAGGCTACTCTCTGTCCGTAGGAAGCCATTCCCCCTTGTTCTGTCATCCTTGTCAAATTCTCTCTCCATCTTTCTTGTTGGCTTTAGATACTGGAAGGCCACAGTTAGGTCACTCCAACTCTTTCCCTTCTCCAGGCTGAACAATCCCAGTTCTCTAAGCCTTTCCTTGCAGGAGAGGGGCTCCAGAGCACCTCTGTGGCCTCCTCTGGACTCTCTCCAGCAGCTCCACATCCTCCCTGTGCTGTTCCCAGGGCTGGAGGCAGCTCTGCAGGGGGGTCTCACCCGAGGGGGCAGAGGGGCAGAATCCCCCCTGCCCTGCTGCCCACGCTGGGGGATCAGCCCAGGGCACGAGGGGTTTTCTGGGCCAGGGCAGGTCCAGCCTCTCCCCCACCAGCCCCCCAAAATCCTTATCCCCAAGGATTCTTGGGATCTGCTTATTCCCGGCCTGGATTGCTACCTGGGGCTGCCCCGACCCAGGTGCAGCACCACAACTTGGTCTTGTTAAACTGCACGAGAGTGGCATGGACCCTCTGCTCGAGCTTGTCCAGGTCCCTCTGGATGGCCCTGTCCTTCAGGTGTGTCACTGCACCACCCCGCTTGGTGTCACTCGATCCCTTCATCTACATGATTAATGAAGATATTTAATAACACTGGTCCCAGTACAGACCCCAAAAGCATCCACAGTTCAGGGCTGAGAGATGCTCAAGCTCCTGGGAACTGCAGGATTTCACACGGTGCCTCCCTCCTGCCCTGCTCCTCAGGGCTGCCCCTGGCTCCGCGCTGACATGGGCCATCCTTGCACCGAATTCCTGGGCTCCAGACCGGGCTGAGGACTTGAAGGTTCACTGTGCCAGCACCAGCTCGTGGCAGGTCTGGCTGTTTCCCAGCCCACGGCACCGAGGGCTGCGGGCTGACCCCGGGGGTGAGGCTCTGGCACACACACATCCCGGCGGGAATGGCGGGTGGCCAGCGGCCAGGCTGGGCTGGGGGGGGGCGCAGTGGTCTGTCCCTCCCTGCCAGCTGCCGCCAGTGCCCCGGGGCAGCGGCTTCGCAATCCGGGGCGGCGGAAGCGGCTGCCACACTTCGAGCCACTCGTGGCAGCGCCGCGGGGTCACTGCCAGCCCCGCCGGCCGCGCTTCCTTCCCCTCCGCCTCCCGGGAAGGGAAGCTGCCCCAGCAATGTGCCCATCAGCAAAAAGGCTGTGGGTGCCGCAGGGGCACCCGGCTGCCCCTTGGATCAGAGCTGAGGAACTTGGCAGGAAATGTCCCAGAAGAGTGAAGTGGCAGAGAGGAAAGTGCCAGGGGATTTGGGAGGTACAAACGGGATGAATCCGGCCACGGGGCTGGGGAGAGTTACTACCTCAGGTTATTTTTTGGAGGGGTTTGGGTATTTCTAGGGAACTGCCTTGCCTGTGTTTTCTGCCCATCTGGCTCCCTCCTCCCCTGTGGTTATGAAAAGATGTTTTCCAGGCAAAACTGCCGTGGTTCCGCAGCGCTCCCTGCACCGTGTGACAGTGTGACAGTGCCTTCAGCAGTGGGGGTTGGTGCTCAGGGCTCTCTCAATAGGCCGGACACTGCTGTGAGGATGCCAAAGAACCTTCTGTCTCCAGAAGGGATTTAGCCCAACAAAGCCTTTCTGCTGCCTGAATTCAACCCCTTGTCCTGGCCACGTCTGCACTGCTCTTGCCTCCATCCATTCTCAGCTGAGTTGGTTGCACATCCCGGCCAGGAGTTTGAGACTGGGAGAAAGTCTGAAACTGGGGAGCAAAGCTTGGAGATGCTGCTGTGCCTGCTCTGCATCTCTGTCTTGCTTCTTCCTGGGGCTCTTCCACAGGCAGTGATCCCATCCTGGCCATAGGAAAAACTCCCCTGAACATCTCTCACTGTGGTCAAAGCCCATAGTGTCTTGTCCCACTCTCTGCTGACAGACAATGGATCGCTCTGCCCTGCTCTGCCACAGCCCCTGCACCTCCCACATCACCTTTTCCAGGCTAAGCAGGCACTGGGCTTTTCCACCCTCCCTGCCAGGCTGTTTCCCGTGCTGGGTCAGGGCTTTCTCGAAGTGTTCAACTCATCCCATGAGCTGATGGCTGAGGGAAGAGTGGTTCTCATGCTCTGCCAGTCGCTGCTACAGTCGCTGCCAGATCCCACTCATCCCTGCTCCAAAGCCTGCCTGCTCCAGCTCCACTTCC
Organism: Lepidothrix coronata; assembly: GCF_001604755.1. NCBI lineage: Eukaryota > Metazoa > Chordata > Aves > Passeriformes > Pipridae > Lepidothrix > Lepidothrix coronata. Next base: position 568,632 of record NW_016690485.1, on the reverse strand, counting down.
CAGCGCTCTCCCACCCCATTTTAGTGGTCCCCATCCAGCTCAGCCCCTTCTCTGGTAACTGGACCTGTGGTCACCTCAGGCCGGGTCCCACTGGCCGTGTGCCCGCTGGGACGATGCCCCACGTCCCCTCCCTCCCCTCCCCGTTCCCTGCAGCGCTCGCGTGCAGGCAGCTGGAGGAAATCAGGAGCCGGTTAGAGCAAAACTGGGCAAAGACAAGGGGAAAAAAAAATCCTGGGACCTGGCAGGATCCTACACAAGTTTCCATGAGAAATCCAACGTGGCCATCGCCAGCCCGCGGCTGTGCTGGAGCGCTACCAGGCCTCTCCCGGGGTCAGCGGCGCTGCCAATGCCCACCCAACTTTCGGCAGAGCCCCGGCCAAGCCTGGGCACTTGCCCACGGCTGCGGCGGCTCCGCCAGCCCGTTGCTGGTTCCCAGGCGCCTGGGGAGCCGCCTGCCTCCCTTTGCTCCTGTGACATATTTATTGCTATCAGTTTAGTCTTTAATTTCCTTTGTTTCAGAATATCTGACGGCGCAATTAAGAAGGCCCGAAGGGAAGCGTGTGTGCGCTCGGTCATCAGACCTGCGGTTACCGGCTGTCTGGAGCGGTGCTGGAGCGGGGCTCGGGAACAGCTGCCAGGCTTCCAGGCTTGTTTTCGTTTTCTAAGAGGTTAACTGAGAGCCCGATGTGAAGAGACACCCGTACACACCCAGAGCCCCGCCACACACACGGAGCCACACGCACCCGTACGGAAACACACACATAAACACAGATGTGGGCCGGCACGGGGACATGTAAACACAGCCCTGTGCGGAACCAGCCCCAGGAACGTGGGATGGACCTGTGTTATCCTGGCTTTTGACAGGTCCTGATGTGGCAGAACAGCTCCATGTGGGGAGTGAGGAGCCGGCTGCACTTTGCACCTCCAGTCCATGAGGTGCAGCTCGTTCTGCCCCGGCTCCGGGGCTGTGGGGCAGGTCCCTCCCACTGCTTGTCCGAGACCTTTTGGGGGAAGAGCCCGGTCACAGTAGCTGTGAGGAGGCACAGCTGGGGCTTGTTTCCTCCCAGGCTTGGCTGCGAGTGGAGCATGCGAGGATGTGCATGAGGATGCACCAGGGTCGGGCTGTGGAGCTCTCCCTGCCGGCACCGGGAGCCAGGCTGGGGCCCTCTGCCCAGACGTGCTGGAGGGGGAGCAGGAAGGTTTAATACTGAGTGAAGTGGGGTTAGGAAAGGAGAGAGCCTTTCATTTTGTCCCTAGGGAATTGTAAATCCTGGTCCTTGAGGAGCCACTGCTCCTGGTGCCCTGGGGACTGGTGGTGCTGGGGTGAGGGGGTCTGGTGGGGTGAGGGGGTTTGGTAGAATGAGGGTGAAGGGAACCCATGGTACTGGAGTGATGGGGACCAGTCTTGTTGGGATGACAGGAACTGATGGTACCAGGGTGATGGGCACTGCTGGTGCTGGGGTGATGAGGGCAGTTGGTGCTGAGTGGGGCTGGGATGACGGGGACTGGTCGTATCGGTGGGTGCTGCAGTGATTGGGACCAGTGGTGCCAGGGTGATGGGAACTGGAGGTACTGGGGTGATGAAACCTGATGGTGTCAGGAAAGTGGGACCAATGGTGCTGGTGTGATGGGGACTGGTGGTGTCAGGATGATGGGACCAATGGAGCCAGGGTGAAGGGGTCCAGTAGTTCTGGGGTGATGGAGATCAGTGGTATCAGGGTGATGGGGACTGGTGGTGCCAGACTGATGAGGACTGGTGGTGCTGGTTTGATGGGACCAACAGTGCCAGAGTGATGGGGACCAGTGGTGCTGGGAAGGTGGGACCTCGGTGTCAGGGTCATGGTGACCAGGGGTGCTGGGTGATGGGAACTGCTGGTGCCAGGGTGATGAGCACCATGGAGAGCCCCTGCTGCCCTGCTGCAGGCTGACACACAGCAGCACCAAGGTGAGGTGTTTGGCAGCAGAACTTGGCAGCACCGAGGTGCAGTGACCGCAGCTTCCGCATGGAAAACCCCATCCCGGAGCCTGGCAGGCGTCTCAGCAGGGCTGCCAGGAAGAGACAGACTTCACCCACCTGTCCCTGTCCTCCCTGCCCCACAGCCATGCACGAAGCCCGTGTGGGAAATGCCAGGCTGGGGAAATAAGCAAACAGACATCTTTCTAGGAGCAGGTTTGTGCCTCCCGGGGGCTGGTAAAGGCTGGGTTCACACTGCTGCCGTGGGGGCTCGTTTGGAGCTTGCCCCTCTCCAACTCCTGTCTTCACAAGACATGTAGAAACTTCCTCTCTCTGGGGCCTCGGGCCCTTAGTCAAATTTAGTTGGCAGCCACAGGCACACACACGCTCGCCCGGCGGGGCTGCACGCACACCTTGTTTTCTTAGGAAACGAGAGGAGAGCGTGACCCGCGTCTGGTTCTGCTTCATTTTGCTGCAATAAATTAACATGTCAACTATCCTGGCCCTAAAACATGTCCCAGATGCAGCAAAAGCTGGGGAGGGTGCTTGGCATCCTCACAGGAACCTCAGCACGCGGGTGAGGGAGGAGTGGCCGAGCTCGGGGAGGACACCCAAGGTGCCCCTCGGGGCTCAGTCCCTGCTCCGTGTGGTCCTCAGTGGAGGGATCCTGCTGGGGTTGGGTGCCAGGCAGTGGAGGCAGTGAATGGGATGCTATAAGGTGGGATATCCCCCAGTTTTAGCTGGGAGCATCCCCCTCTCCCCCTGTGGTGCTGTTGGGCTGAAGGGTTGGAGAGTGTGGGGAGAGCAAAGGGCAGATGGGCAGTGTGGGGACAGGCAGAATGGGCCTGGCCAGGGCTGTTCTCTACTGCCATCACTCCTTTAACATCAAGAGAAATCTGCTTTTCTTTTCTCTCTTTCTCCAGGAATCTCCTCTAGTTTTGCTAATTTTCTGAGTTTGTCTCGATGGGAAAAGTGATGACGGGGCTCATCTTCCCCCAGAGCCGTGCTGGTGTGCAGCCAAAGGTGACACGACCCCCTCTGCCCTACAGGGCCAGAGACCACCAGCTGTGGCAGCTGAAGGGGCACAGGGGCATCAGTGTCATCTGCCTGCTTAGCCATGCTGTGCTGTCCTGGCTCTGGGGACCCTGGGAAGCTGCCACAGCTCCCACTTGGTCCTTCCCCACCATCCCCAGGGTCCTAATGGGTCTCTCCTAGTGTTGCCTGCACCTCTGGGAACCTGCTCAGAGTTTACTTCCCAGCTCTTCACCCTTGCCAGCACTCTGCCTCATCCCCAAGTTCCCTCGCTTTCCTTGGGTAGCTTCCCCTTGAGCCCTGATTTTCCCCTCCTGGCTGTGAATGAGATGGGTCCAAGCCACCTGAAATACCTTTGTTAACCAGATGTGCCTCAAATAGCTTCAACCCCACAGGTCCTACTGGGTTTGAGCTTTGGGCTCAGGGCCTGCAAGGGAGATACAATGTCACATGAGATCCAAGCAGAGCAGGGATGGAAGAGCCAGTTGTTCACTCCCTTTCAGACACTGATGAGTGGGTGCTCTGCCTGCTGTGGGGTTGGGTGCTGAGCACTTTATCAAGGCTCCTCCGTCGGTGCCAAGCACACCCAGGGCTGTGGAAGTGCCCCTGTCTCTGTTGGAGGGCAATAGCTGTGCTGACATAACCCCTCCATCAAACACCCAGGCATCACTCCAAGGCAGAAGGGAGGGTGATGGAGAAGGGTCCCCTGCACCCTGTGCAAAGAATGGATGTTCCCCAAGTTGGGGTGCAGGAAGGAGAGGCCTCTCCAGCAGCTCCACAGGGCTGGGTTTGACCCTGCTCCAAGCTCTCTCACCATGAGACTAAACACTTGCTGAGCAAAGCTGCCGACACAGGTCTCAGGGGACCACTGGGGATGTGTCATCCTGCTCCCGAGCCAGCCCCGAGCCCTGGAGGTGTCACACAGTGAGTGGCTCTGCCGGGGGGTCCGGATCCGGCCCTGCCCTCCCCCTGGCTCTTGCAGGCCCGTGCCAAGTCCCCTGCCGGGCACGGGGGCGGCTCTCGGAGCCGGGGCCTGCGACAGAGGTTGCGTTCATCTCGCCTCCAGCCCATTGTCTTGTTTATTTGTCACGGTTGGTCCCCAATTAGGAGTTTGAGCCGTTTGGGACCAGGGCTGTTTCTTCCCATGTGAACGTGCGGTTCCCGTGGGCCGGGCTGTGATGTGGCCACGGACCCGCAGGAGCATCTGCTATTGCAGCAACAGTGCCCGAATGCGTTTCAGATGGGCCCTGCTCTGCTTTCCGTGCCCGGGCCAGCGGCCAGCCTGCGATGGAGCGGGAGAGCCTCCAGCCAGCCCTTGGGATGCAATGTTCCCATCCTCAGGGACCTGGCTGGGGACCTGCTGGGGAGATCGTTACTGGCTGAACGCTTGTCCCCAATCCCGAGCCTTGAGGGGACCTTCCAGACAGGGAAGGGGCTCTACTGTGAGCACCAACGGGTCCGACCCCAGCCTGGGACCCCACACAGGGGAAGGCGGGATGCTCCAACTGCGTTCTCTCAGGGAACTGCCATCCCCGGCTTTGCCGGTGGGCTTTGCCGCGTTTGGGATGCTCCTGCTGGCTCAGCCCCCGGGGATGCAGCTCAGGTCACCCTCCGCCCGCCCCACAGAGGGGATGTGAGGCTGGTGGTGCCCCAGCCCCGCACCTGCCCCCGCGGACGGCAAGTCCCGTCTGGCCGGTGGCCCCGGGGCACGGCAGGGACCCGTCCGGCCGGGTTCGCGGCGTCAGGCAGCACATGATCCGCGCCGCGGGGCCAAGGGCTGAGGTCAGTTAGTCACACCCAGGCAGCGGCACTGACTTCACCGCGGGCAGGAGCAGCTCCTCACGTATCCCGCTCCCCGAAGGCAGCGCTGACCCGCCACTCGGGGCCCATGGTCAGGCCGCTCCGTTATCGGGGCGCGGGCATCGCTCCCATCACAGCGGATGGCTCCCCGGAGCCCCTCCTGGCTCTCGGCCCAGCCAAAATAGTTTCTTTGCTCCTGGGGCTGAAGGGGGATCACTGACAGGGTCCTGCCGGTGCCGCTGGGGAAGCCACAGCGCCGGTTCCTTCCCGGTGCTGCCGGTGCGGCTGGCGGGGCTGGCCCGCTGCCCCGGGGCGCCGGCTGGGTGGGATCAACCTCTGGCTGAGGTCATTGGAGCCCTTTCCATCTCCCCCGAGTTTGGGACGAGCAGGGCAGGTCGTCCTGGCTCGCTGAGGCGATGGCACGAGCCGGGGGCCGCCGCCAGCCCCGGCTCCAAAGCGCCAGGGGAGGGCGAAGGAAGGGATTTGGGAGACTTTAAGGACTTGTCCACGCGTTTCCAGGGAAGGAAGAGTTAATCCCCCGCCCGCCACTAATGAGCCTTAACTGGGAATGACCCGACACAGGGGAGAAGTGAACCCATTGTCCTCGCCTGTGTTTGACTGTCTTCCAGGGAGACTCATGAAACGCAGAACCCGGGCGTGAGTTCCCGATTTATGTCAGGAGGCTGTGATTTATTCTATTTATTTATTTTTGCCATCTGGTTGAGGAGGGACGGTTAACACAAGCGTGAGAAATCCAGATGTGCACAGCTCCTCACTCCCGTAGTCCCCAGCCCAGCTCCCCGCCCCGCTGAGCCCGACCCCAGCCCCGGGCCCTGACACCCCTCGAGCCCCCAGGGACGGCCTGGTGACACCCCTGGGCACCTGCCACGTCCCCGGTGAGGGTGAGGTGTGGGTAATCGACACACAAACAGGCTCAGCCCGGATGTCCAGTCCTGGACTTCCAGCCTGTGAGATGTTGGCCATACAATGCTGTGGTAGCAATAGCCATGGGGACACCTGGGTGTCCCCAGCTGCAGGGACAGAGTGACCCTGGCAGCCAGCAAACACAGCAGGACGTTTCCCTGGGGCACAATGCCCATTCCAAAGGGATGGTGCTCTCCCCTCCGTGCCCTGCCCCATCCCTGTGTTTTGGGAAGGTTGTATTGCTTTGGGGGCATTGTATCTCGATGGTGCAGGCAGAAAACGGGCCCCACAAAATGATGATGGGCTGTGATCCAGAAACGGGCACCCTTCAGGGCAGGGGCACCAGTGACATCTGGGGTCCCTTCCCTGGTGACAGGCTGGGGCAATGGAAGAATACCACATCATGCCTGGGGACACACCATGGCATCCTTGGATATCCCTGTGTGCCTCTGCTGTGGGGCAGGAGAGCTGGTGCTGTTTTGGGGCTCACCCGTGCCATGAGGGGACAGTAGGGACAGGCTGGAGGTGGGCACTGCTGTCCCTGCTGTCACCACTGCTGCAGGACGAGGCTGCCATTGGCACAAGGTGGTGTCACTCTGGGGTCAAACCCATGCCATGAAACCTCCCGTGGGGTACAACCGGGCAGCACGACCCTGTGGGGCAGAGAAAGAGGGGGTCTGGGGGTAACTCTTGAATTTCTGCAATGATTTTCTGGTTGGGGCTCCTCCGAGACACGAGAGATGATCACACAGGATCTTAGCTCATCCGCTTGCTGTCTCATGCCTGGGAGGTTTGGCCGGTGGCCCGAGGGCTCCGGAGGAGGAGGAAAATTTCATCATCCTGCTCTAACGTCTCCTGTATAATCAAGCTCTTGTTAACCGATACAGCCCCATGCGAGACGCTCGCCGAGGACCGGGGCACTGCTGGAGCCTTAGGTGGTCTTGGCCCCGGCGAAGCTTTGCTGAGCCTCTCCCAGCACTGCCTGGGAAGCGGCTCTGATTTTATCTGGTGTGTCCTTTCCACCCTGCACATGCTCTCTCAACTCCCTCTGCCTCTTCCCAGCCGGCTTCGGTGATTCCCTGTACCCCCAGGAACTGCCAGCATTGCCAGCGTGGGGCTCCCTGCACCGTGATGGTGCCTGTGCCACGATGGTCCCTACACTGCCGTGGTGCCCACACGAGGATGTTCCCCGTGCCACCGTGATGGTCCCACACCGTGATGATCCCACAGTGCCATGTCCCACACCACAGTGCTCCCCATGCCATGACGATCCCTGCACTGCCATGGTCCCCACACCACGACTGTCCCCACACCAAGATGGTCCCCACGCTGCGATGCTCCCTGTACCACCCTGCTACGATCCCCCCACCACGGTGGTCCCCACACCACAATGCTCCTTAGACCCTCCTGGTGCTTTCAAGCAGCTGGTGAGTGCCAGTTTAAGCATTCCCTCTGGAAAAAAGCCTTCCAAATCAGGCATCCCATAGGAAATGGGAAGGGAGGAAGGAGCAAGGTGACAGGGGGCTGTGACCCCCAGTCCCCAGAGATGCCTGAGGGAGTTTCAGGGGAGCACAAAGGGGACCCAGCAAAGAGCAGCCAAATGCAATCTGTTTCTGTTGGTTTATTTTAAAAAAAGGGCCAAAGAAGTATAAAAAAATAAATATTTAAATAGAATTCCATTTTATATATTACCACAAATCTTCTTAATAATTATTAATTATTGTTAAGAATAAAATTATTAATTCAGGTCACAGCTCTCGGCGCACACTGGGCTTTCCACTGAGGCAATAAATAACCCTCACAACCTGCTCTGGTGCCAGGAGCGAGCCAGCACCTCCTGCCACCGGCCTGGGGCCTGTCCCCATGGCCCCTGTCCCGTGTCCCATGCCCCTGTGTCCCACACCCCCTTGTCCCACCCACCCCGTGCCAAGGCTGCATTCAGCCGTAGGAGCCCAGCCCTTGGCCATTGGTACATTCAGAGCCCTCCCGATGGGAAAAGCACTTTTCCAAAGGAGAGGGACATTCCATGCCCCGCCGTGCCCGCGCGGGGGGACGATGCTCCACAGTGGGGTGACTGCCCGCTCTGTCCCCCGGGGGGTGGCCTTGTCCTGGATGGTGGGACCCAGCCCCAGCCACCACAGCCACCAAAGTACCCCCAGTCCGGCTCCTTGTGGATCCTTAAAATGTGCAGGGGGAGCGTGTCCCCATGTCCCCATGTCCCTGCCAGCTGCTGCACCGCCGTGTCCTTCCTCGCAATCCTTTTTCCGGGGAAGTGGAAGCTTTCAGACGGTGCTCAAGGGTGTCTATCAGGCTGCTCTCCATGATGGGGACCGTCCGTGGGGGACAGAGTCCAGCCCTGCCGCCAGCCCCCACAGCTCCCACAGCTCCCACAGCTCCCCACACCCCATGGGAGCACAGGGATGGCTGAGGCTCATCCTGGGACCAGCCCACGCCCCGGCATCACCTCGGGGATGTGCTGGGGATGTGCTGCCTCGTCCCGCTGGATGCCGGCCCCGGCCCTGCTCCACCCGGGACACTCCGGCCTGCAATGTTCACCCCCTCAAGGGGCAATAAATTACCAGAGGGCGGATGGGGCCAGTGCAGGGTCCGGGGTAATAAATAGGAAGGCAGGAGTTGGGGAGGCAGCGGCAGGGGCCGCCAGCAGTGGAGAAGCAGCGGAGCCGGGGCGGGCGCTCATGAGGGGCTGAGATGAGGTAGGAGGACACGTGCTGCCTGGCCGATGACCTGCACGTACTTCCTGAGCACCTGGCAGCCCTGCTGCTTCTTCTTGAAGGCGCTCTTGCCCTTGGAGCTCTCCCCGTACCTGACGTCCACCTGGAAGATGTTGTAGTTCTTGCAGAGGAGGCAGGTGAGGTTGGAGATGAGGCCCCGGGTGGTCTTGGTGGTGTTGTGGAGCCGGTCAAGGAGCTCCTTGGCCGTGGGGTTGAGCTCCTCCTGGTCGCGCGTGATGTTCCCCAGCGAGGCGTTGAGGAAGGCGAAGAGCTTGTACATAGCCACCATCACCTCCTTCCTCTCACTCGTCCGGTTGACACGGAAAGCAGGGAAGAAGATGCCGGTGGGGTTGCAGAGTTTGTCGCTCTCGCTGCTGAACGGCTCTCCCTGGCACTTCAGCTGGGGGGAGAGGTGAACGTCACCCCATGTCCCCTGTGTCCCTCCTGGCCACCCCTTGCCGCCATCCCCACCGTGTCCCCAGCACTCCCCCTCCATGAACTCGTCGATCAGACTCCCCCAAGGTCCCCTGTGTCCCGGAGCATCACTTACGTAGAGGCTGAAGAGGTCCTGGGCGGTGGCGTTGAGCAGCGCGACTTGCCTGCGGGTCTGCTCCTGCACGTTGGAGCGGCACAAGCCGTGGCCGGGGCAGCTGGAGCCGGTGACCAGCAGTGCCCGTCCGGCCACCGGCCGCCGCTGCAGCAGGAGCAGGGCCATGAAGGGCACGACACCTGCGTGAGGAGAGAGGCCACTGTCACAGTGGGCACCGAGACGGGACGATGATGGCCCACGGGGACCACGTCGCAGAACATCCTCCAAGGATGATCCCAGTTCCAGGCACCCAAAGATATCGAGCCGTGGGGACCCATCCCTCTCGGGTGTGGGTCCAGCTCAGCCGGCAGCCCTCAGGCGCCCCGTTTTTCCATCCCGGCCGTGCCGAAGTTCCCGTCCCACTCCCGTCCCCCTCACCTGCCCCCCGGCAGGCGCTCCCCCGCCTCCCTTCCGGGCGGGGGGCCCCGCAGCATTCCCACATTTCGCAACCGGCCCGGTGGCGACCTGCCGGGTTTAATCAAATATGCAAAGCGCTTTTTCCTCCGTTATCCCGGTCCGGGCGCTGCGGGAGCAAGGCCCCACCCCGGCCGGGCTGACTCAGCGGGGCGCCCGCAAGGAAACCTGCGTTCGGCGTGCCCTCCCTCCCTCGCTCCCGCCTCCGGCCCCACCGCCTGCCTCAGTTTCCCCGTCTGCGAAGTGGGCGCAGCGCCGAGGAGCCCTGGGGAGAGACGACGCAGCTGCCAGAGACTCCAGCCAGGAAATCCCTGGACGCGGAACAAGGGGACTCTTGAGCCACCGGCAGCTGGGTCGCCCCGGCGTCCCCCTCCTGAGAGCGGGGCGCTCCGAGCCCTCATCCCCTGGGACTCACTCCCCCAACCCGGGATCCCTGCTCGGGGAGGCCGAGACGCTTCCGAAGCGCTGCCACTGGGCTGGGCATCCTCGGGGCAGGGTGGCCCGGGGGGTCCCGGCTGCTGGGTGACCTGGATGCCACTGGCAGGGCCCCGTCGGGGCGGGGGTCCCGTGCCCGCCCCGGGGGTGCTGCCAGGCGAGGCCCCGGGCAGTGCCGAGAGCAGGAGCTGCCCGCACTTGTCAGCGCCTCCGACGTGCCGCCGGTGCCGGGTAATCCAAGCCTCGATTTATTTACTCTGCCCAGGTGGGAAAGGACTTACCTGGGCGTGTTGCGCTCCCTGACCCGCCGCCGCTCCCCTCCTGCACAGGACGGGGGGGACCCTTCCTCCCCGCGCCCCCGGGGTCCTGAGTGTTCCCACGGGATGCAGATTCCCTGACCCCGCCGCAAGCCCCTCTCGCTGCTTCCCCCCCGGCCGCTGCTTCTCCCCCTCTCACAGCTGAGCACCCACGTGTGCCAGGGGCCCTGGGACCCCCCAGCACTGCCACTGGGGTGGGGGCTGCTCCCTCCAACTCCCCCTCTTGCACTTGGCAGCCTCCCCATCCCTCCAGCGCTCCCAACACGGCATCAGGAGACGCAGAAGGAGGAAAAGCAGGAGGGGGGAAAAAGTATTAAAAAGTACAAAAAAGCCATTAAAAAAAAAGTTTCTCCCCCCTCCTTGAGATTTTTTTTTTCTTGGAAGCATTTCCAGTTATATAAGTGTCCAGATGTTGGCTGCACCGCGCCAGCGCCGCGCTTCGTTCCCGCTGCCAATTCCCAGAGATGCTCATCCCGAGGGGGAACGCAACGCGGCGGGAGCCCTCGCTCCAGCTCCAGCGGTGGCATCCAACCGGGACCCGCCTGCACCCGAGCATCATCGGGAAAAGGAGGGGAGGGGAAGGAAAAAAGAAGGGGAAAAAGGGGAAATAATATCCTCAAAGTTGATTTTTTTTCCTTTTTTTTACCTGCTGGCATGAACTTCATTGTGAGCCGCGTCCCGGGAGCGACTTAATAGGGATTGGTGTTGGCAGAGGAAGTTTTCAGAAATTCATGTTCATACTGGGGGACTTCTCGGGGTTTATATACCGGTCCGGCCTGCCTGTGTTGTAAGAGAGGAGGGGGGACACGCGGGGGGGTTGAAGCACCCGCTATCGTTCTCTTGAAACTGGAAAGCAGGCTTGGAAAGCCTGAATGATTCTTAGAATAAAGTTGATTCACCCGGTTTTGTGCGGTTTTTTTTTCGTTTCATGCGCGGGCTCGGGGAGGTGCTGGGGAAGTGAGTGGGAAGGGAAAGTTGAATTAAAGCCCCCCCAGGGGAGGAGAGCGGCCGCACGTGGGGTTTGGGGGTGTCGAGGGCGAGCGGTGCCGTCAATCACGGAGCCACAAACACTTTCACCCCCTCCCCGGCCGGGGCTTCCCCGCTGCCTGCGGAGCAGGCAGGAAAATAAAGGAGGGGGAAAAGTCTGATTTGGGGTTTTTGGGGGGTTTTAAAGGGATGAAAGATGAGGGAAGTTGGTGGTGGGGTCCCGCACCCCTCCGTCACGGTGGGCACCGGTGTCCCCCAGCCCGCCGGTGGCTCATCCCTTTGGGCAAAAATATTATAAGTAAAGGGTGGGTTTTCTGGAGGAAAAAGGACAAACCCACCCAGGGGGAGAGGCTGGACCGGCCCCCCAGGGTTAACCCTTCCCTCGGCGGGGCTGGCCCCTGTCTGGAGTGGACGGGAGGGTGCTGGGTGCGGGCAGAAGGGGGCTGGTGTGGACAGGAGGGTACTGGGTCATCCTTTCCTGGGTTTCCCATGGGATCAGGACACTACAGGTCTGTCCACTCCCCGATTTGGGTGAAAAACAGGTTAAATGGATTTTTTTGTCCCTCTCTATACTTTTTTCTCACCCAGGCCGAGCTGAAACTTTAATCAGGTTTAGCAAGTTTGCACCCTGGCAGGTGAACCCGACGGTGACAGTCAAGGAACGGTGATGCAAGAGCCACCACGACCCCGGCTGTCCCCCTGTGGAGGGGGGGACATGACGAGGGGGGACACAGAGACCCCCCTGTGCTTGGTGGTCCATGTCTGCTGCTGCCTCAGTTTCCCCAGGCAAGAACCAGCCTGGTTTGCTGATGGCATCGATGCCCCAGCAAGCAAAGCCCAGTTTAGCCCAGTCTGGCCTTACTGGGATGTCAGGAATGGGGCTGGAGGCTGCAAAGGACAGCGAGGATGAGCCCCATCACCCACCCCCCCAGCCTCAACCCGGTTTTATTGGGGTCTGGGGAGCAGTACATCACATATTGATGGACATCTGATGGCCTGACATATTTAATTAACTGAGGAATTAATAAAGTTAATTAATAGCACTGGGGAACGTCCTGGGGGGGTTGTGGGCAGGATTTACCCTTTCTCTGAATTTCTCAGGAGCAACTCAGCCAGGCTGGAGCTGAGCTGGGCTTTGGGGTCCCATTTATAATCGATTTTCTAGGGTGCTAGAAATGTTTGGGGGAAGTCTGGGGGGGGTGAAAGGTGCAGGGAGGTGGAGTGGGGGTCCCTCACGGGACCCTGATCATGGTGGGATGGACACAGTGGCACCAATGTTCCCAAGCCTGCTGGTGGCTCATCCCTTTGGGCAAAAGTATTGGGATTAAAGGGTGGGCTTTCTCTAGGAAAAAAACAAACCCACCCATGGGGAGATACTGGACCTCTGCAGGGAGCGATGCTCCCAGGGGAAAACAGCCCGGGCTGTTCCAAGGCCACCGCTGCCGTGCTGCTGCTCTGCCCCACTCCGAGCTGTCCCCTCCGCTGCATCCCGTCCGTAACTGTCCCGAGCTCCATCCCAGACATCCCCATCCCTTTCCCTGTCCCCGTGCGGCCCCTCCACCCCATCCGTGTTCCCGTCTCTGTCCCCGTCCCTGTCCCCATGCTGTCCTCTCATCCCTGTCCCTGTGCTGCCCCCCTTCCCCATCCCTATCCCCATCCCTATCCCCATCCCTATCCCCATCCCTATCCCCATCCCTATCCCCATCCCTATCCCCATCCCTATCCCCATCCCTGTCCCCGTGCTGCCCCCTGCTGCCCCAGCCCAGAACTGGCCTCTCCCCATCCCATAGTTGCCCCCTCTGCCCCATCCCCACCCAGAACTGCCCCATTCCCATCCCATCCTTGCTCTGGCGCTGCCACCCTGCCCCGTCCCCATCCCAGATCTCTCCTCTCCCCAGCCCACAACTGTCCCCTCCCGTCCTTCCCCACCCCCCCATCGTCCCCCCTTCTCCAGTCCCTCCCAGAACTGCCTCAGCCCCATCCCAGAACTGCCCCACCCCATAATTGCCCCCTGTGCCCCATCCCACAGTCCCTCAGGGTCCCCTCAGGATCCCACTCCTTGCTCTCCGGGTGCAGGGGGGGACACCCAGGTTCCAGCGTCACCAGAGCCCCTGGGGGGTCCCACAGGTGTGGGATGAGGCTGTGCTGGGTCTGGGGGTGTCTGGGGGGGCCCTGCCGGGGGTGGTGACGAAGGGATGAGTAAGGTAGGTGCCCCTGTGCCGGGGAAATCCGGAGCTCCCCAAAGGTGGGGACCGAATTCCCCTTTGACTCACGATGGTTCCCTGCCCAGGGCTGCCTCGCCCCTGCCCCTGTGCCCTGTCGGTGCCACCCTACAAATGTCACCCCACGGGTGTCACCCCACCAATGTCACCCCAGAGGTATCACCCATCAGTGACACTCCAGCAGTTCCACTCCCTCACCGGTGCCACCCCACACGTGTCACCCCCAGGCAGACACCGGGCTGCTTCCCACTGCCGTGTTTGGGGACCCCGTGGCTGTGACAGCGTGAGCTGCCCTTGGGGACTGTGGCCAAGCACTGTCCCCACCATGGGGTGGTTTTTCCCACAGGTGGGCACTGGGTTGCCCTGGGAGCCCCATGAGGACCCTACAGAGCCAGTGTCCCTCTGGTGACCCTCAGCCCAGGGTGTCACCCACCCCTTCACCCGCTCCCGGGGGGTCACGTACCTGTGCCCTCCCCTGCACAGCCCCTCCGGAGCTGGGTGGGCGGCTCGGCGGTGGCACAGTCACGGTCACAGTCACGGTCACTGTCACGGTCACCCACAGCACACCAGGCCAGCCCGGGCTGCTTCATGGTGACATTGTCCCCACCAGGAGTGTCCCCGGGTGCCAGGGCGGTGGTGGCCGTCCCGGTGGCGATGTTGCTGTGACTGACTCAGGCAGGGTGCCCACGGCACAGCCAGGCAGCCCGGCGGGCACCGGCACACGGCACACAGGGAACGAGTGACTCCATGGGGACACATGACCCGGTCTTAGGATTTTTGACTCAGCGGGACTGGTGGCAGTGGGTGGCCTGGTCCCCACGGTGGCCCTGGTCACACTGCAGGGACACTGCACTTGGTGTGGCTGTGGCGACGGCCCAGACTGTGCCAGGGGGCTGTCACAGAGGGCCGTGTGTGCCATGGGCTGTGTGCCACACCATGGCACGGCACATGCCTGGCAACACCAGGCCATGCCATGGGACACCACACCTTGCCATATCACACAATGTGTGCCATCTGTGCCACAATGTGCCATGTGCCACATCCTATGCCACATGCCACTGTGTCATGTCCTGTGCCATGCCATGGACCACATCCCATCATGTGCCATGTCCTGTGCCGTGTCCTGTGCCACACCATGGGCCACATCCCATCACATACCACACACCACATCCTGTGCCACGTGCCACACATGTGGCATAATGTGCCACATCCTGTGCCGTGTCTGGATGTGCCATGTCATGATGTGCCATGTTCTGTGCTGTGCCATGGGCCACGTGCCGTCTTGTGCCATGTCCTCTGCTGTGATAGGTGCCATGCCACGATGTGCCACGTCCTGTGCTGTGCCATGGGCCGCATCCCATCGTGTGCCGTGTTCTGTGCCACGCTGTGGGCCATGCTGTGAAGTGCAGTGCCATGTCCTGTGCCATTCCATGGACCGCATCCCACTGTGTGCCATGTGCCACATCCTGTGCCGTGCCACTCACCACACCGTTCTGCCCCTCATCCCAGGTGCCACATCCCCCACTATGCCACACTGTGTGCCACACCACCCCGTGTCACACCCCATGTGCCCTGGTGAGGACAACAGGCACAGTCTGGCCACCAAAATACAGCCCCTCTGTGCCCACAGCCACCAGGACAGACACAGGGACAGAGGGACACAGGGACACAGGGACACGACGTCTCAGTGGCCGACAGGCCGAGGTCAGCACTTTATTTCCTTCTGCCATTGTACAAAAATAAGGAGGTGCCACGTGGGCAGGGGGTACCGCCCTTCTCAAAGTACCAAAAATATCAATATTCATAAATAAAATCTTGTGACATCCATAGTTTAACACCGTACAAAAATTATCACAAAAATAGATATTTATATATTACAAATGTCCTTAAATATTTTACCCCACTACAGGGATGCATTAAATTAACTCTGAGATTCAATAAATACCATAAACACACAAACATTAATGTATAAATTAGGGGGCAGGGGGTGGGTGCTGCCACCCACCGTCACAGTGCGGTGGCCAGAGCCGAGTCCCTGCCCGGCACAGTCAGGGCTGTGGTGGCACAGCCTGGGGGGACACTGAGGGGACAGGGATCCTGAGGGTGTGGGAACACCAAGTGTGCAAGAGGGATCATGGGGACACCGAGCACAGGGGACACTGAGAGCACAGGGATGCTGAGAGCTTGGGGACGCTGAGGGCTTGGGGACACTGAGCGTGCAGGGACAAGGACAGGGATGTGCAAAGGGACACTGAGCTTGTAGGGACACCAAGCACAAAGGGACACCAAGTGTGCAGGGCAATGAGCTCACAGGGACACCAAACTTGTGGGGATACCAAGCTCAGAGGGACACTGAGCTCAGAGGGACAGTGAGCTTACAGGGACACCAAGCTCAGAAGGACACTGAGCTCAGAAGGACACCGAGCTCAGAAGGACACCAAGCTCAAAGGGACACCAAGCTCAGAGGGACACCAAGCTCACAGGATTCCTCTCCCAGCCGCTCTCTGGGGCCAGCAGATCTGGTGCAGGGCAGGCAGGGGGTGACAACACTGGTGACACTCCCTGGTGGCAGCAGCCCTCTTCGTGGGCCGAGTGGCTCTTAGTCAGGCCAGGTCACCCGACCCCTTGAATCACTGGAAAATCTGGCAGGGCTCAGTGACAGGGGCTGGCTGGGCACCCAGGGGACACCCGGCTCCAGGGTCAAGATGTGGGGGAGCTGGGAGGAGCAGAGCAGGGCTGTCCTGCAGCCGAGGGGTGGCACGGGGACAGCGGGGTCCCCATGGCAATGCAAAGTGACCAGAGATGCTCTGGGTGCACTCGTGTCTTCGCTCCATGGTGAGATGAGAGGGGCTCTGTGGTGCATCCCGGCCAGCCGAGGCATCTTTGTGCTGGGATGGGGTTGAGATGGGATGAGATGTGATGGAGATGATGGAGATGCAGACAAGGACAACTCCAGTGCCGGTGGGGCTGTTCTAGGAGCGCGGAGGTGTCCGTGAGCCCCGCTGGGACCTCCGCTTCTCCCGGCACGTCCGGCCACTCCTGGTCTCCAGCTGGGCACTGTACTCGGCCATGAAACGGGCGTAGCTCCAGAGGATCTGGCACCCCTGCAGCTTCTGCTTGAAGATGTTGGTGTGTTCCTTGGGGCTGGGGGGGGGCTGGTGGCGGGGGCTGAGGGCAGGGAAGAGCCCGGCCAGGTTGTTGAGGAGCCCCCGCACGTGCCGGCGGGTGTTGTTCAGGCGGCGAAAGATTTCGGCACCGGGGGGTCTGAGGTCACGCTGGTGCCGGATCATGTCCTGCAGTGCCTGGTCCATGTGGACCATGGGCTCCCACAGCCTCCTGAGCCCACAGGGCCCCTTCACCGGTCGCTGCAGCCACTGGGGAGGCGTGTTGGTGCGGCAGATGCTGTGGATGGTCAGGTGCTGGTCAGCCTCCTGCTCAGGGATGGGAGAGGATGATCAGGGACGTGGGATGGGAGAAGCACAGGGACCACCCCCCACCAGCCCTGTGTCCCCCTGTAGAGGGGACAGGTGTGACCCCTCACCCCGGGGAAGGGCACTCACGTAGAAGGTGAAGAGCTCCTGCGCGTCCTCGGCCATGAGCTTCACCAGTGCCTGGGTCTGCTGCACGGTGGGGGCTTTCAGGGGCCGCCCTCCCTGTCCTGGCACCACCCAGAGGATGAGGAGCCCTTTAGTGACAGCTGGGGAGGAAGAGGAGGGAGATGGGGGTCACTGGGGCACCACTGGGAGCCGGGTTGCAGCCCCCTCTCTGCACCAGAGAGGCACGAGCTCACTGTCCCCCCGTGCCACCGAGACAGCTCGGCCCCTGTGACCATCACCGGGCACCAGGCCTGGAGGCAACAACGCTTCATGCCAGGTGCATGCACTGACATCCTGTCCCTGCTGCAGGGATGACCCAACCCTTGCACCAAAAATCTGCTGGGGGTCCAGCGGGGAGGAGGATGAGGATGGTGGAGGTGCCATGGAGCAGCCAGGATGTGCAGCCCAAACACAGCAGCTGCTCCAGCAGCTGCCCCTGCCAGTGTGAACCACCACAACAGAGGGGACAGCAGTGACACTCTGGATCCAGCCCCCCTGCTCTGGCCAGTCACTGTCCCAGCCCCACTGTCACCCACGGCCACGTGCCAGTGGTGACTTTGGGTATGGCGCTGGGCTGGCACACAGCGTCTGTCCCTGCTGTGCTGGGAGGGCTGAAGGTTTTGGGCAAACTGTCTCCTGACCCTCTGCCATCGGTCCCCACGCTGCCCCCAAACATGTCTCCTGCCAGCATCCCCTCTTCCCCAGGCTGCTCATCCCCATGTGCCACAGTGGGGAATGTCCCCGTCCCCCCCCAGCGCCCGCGGGAGGTGACACTGCCACGGCACAGCTCGGTGCCATCTGCCACAGCAAGCCGACCGCCAGCGGGCCCCGCTCCGCGCTCCCTCCCGCGGCCCCCAGCCGGGTTGGCACAGCCAGGCACGAGCAAGGGGGCGGCTGTGGCACACGGGCACACACCTACCTGCCAGCACGCCCCAGGGCCGCCGGTCACACCGCATGGCCGGGGCGGGTGTTTCGCCGGCGAGAGTGACTTCCTTAACTGCTCGGGGAGGGGGAAGCTCGGCTTTTAAAGCGCAGCCGGTGGCCCCCACCGCCCAGGGACCCAACGGAAAGGCAGCGAGAAGTAAAGCCGTGCCCTGGGGGCCAATGAGCGGGGTGAGCGCCCGGCGGGAGGAAATGATGCCGGGCGGGCAATGGGATGTTCTTCGAGTCAGTTCCTCGAGGGAGTCCTGGTGGGTCCAGCCTAGGAGTCTGCAGTCCCATTGCTCATCCCAGATGTGGCGCCACTGGGCCCCCGTGTCCTGGTTTCTTGGAAAAGGGGCGTTTTGAGTCACCCTGATGTCACCGCTCGGCACCCAAAGGGTTGAACTGAAACCAGCCCTGTCTGCCCCGAAACCCCAATGCAAAAGAGGGCAGGGGCACCGGGGACAGGGATGTCAGCCATGTGCCACCACAGGGGCTTTCACATCCCAAATCCAACTGTGGGAGCCAAAAATCTGTCCTGGGAAGACGGGAGGTGGAAGCACAGGACATACGGGGCACCCCGGCATGGCTGGGGCCTGTGTGCTCAGCAGTGCTCCAGAGAACGCTCCATCCACCTGCTCACAGCCACCCACCCCTCAGGGGGACAAACTTGGGTGCTGATCAGGCTGGGGACACCGGGCTCAGCCCCCGTGCACGGCAGCACCCACGGGAATGCTGAGTGGGGACCCGCTGGGTGTTGCCCAAGGCACAGGGCCCAGGGCAGCGGAAGCCGAGTCGGGCAGCGCTGCCCTCGGGCTTGTGCAACACTGCCCGGGGGAGCCCTGCTCACACGGCCCCTGGCACTGCCCTGGAATGGACACGGCCTCGGCACCACCGGCAGCACCCAGGGCGAGTCCCCTTGTCCCCTCAGCTCCCCTTTCCCAGCAGATGGAGCCCGGCACTGACAGGGGCTTTTCCCACCTCATCAAAAGGAATCTCGCTGATCAGCATTTCCAGGTGTGTCGCAATCCCGTTGGTTTTGGTGACCCTCGGAGCCGCCCTGCACTGAATTTACACATTTGGAAGGTTTGGTGACGGCAAAGAAACAACCCAGAAACAACATCTCCTTCCAGGGGGAAGAACACGGCGGTGACTCACTTCCAGAAGAAGTGTTTTCTTTTCCCAAAATTTCCCCCATGACCTGCAGGGGCTGCTTCCTCCACCAGGGGCTTCCCCCTCCTCCTCCTCCTCCTCGGGGCATCCCCTGGCAGAGGTGGCAGCTGCAGGGGCAGGCAGGGCTGTACCTGGGGCATCCTGCTCACTCTGTTTGAAGTAGTTTGTCCATCCCTCAGTCTGCCTAGACAGGCTGTTAGCCAGCAGTCCACATATCTACCTACCCCTCCACCTGAATCATCCATCCATCCATAGATCCACCCATCTATCTGTGCACACATCCATCCACCTGCTTCTCCACCTACCCATAAAATCCTCCACCTGTTCTTCACCTATCCATTAATGTGTATATTCATCTTCCATATGATGAACCAACCATCCATACATCCAGCCAGCCACTCATCCATACACCTGCCCATCCATCCATCTGCCCATCCATATATCTATCTCTCCATCCCTCCATCTGCCCATCCATTCACCCAGAGGAACATCCCTGCCTCCCATTCATCCCTCCCTCCCTCCCTCCCTGACCTCACAGGCTCTCCCATGTTCCCTGCCATGGCAGGACCCCTGGACACCCTGCCCAGGCAATCAGGACCACGTGGGCTGAGCACCCACCCCCTCAGCTGCCCCATGGCCACGGGTGGTCCTGGCACCATCACCCCCAGCTGGACTGGCAGGACACCACAGAGGTGGCCATCGCTCTTGGGCACAGGACTGTGCAACACCCAACGGGGACAAAAATAGTGCCAGTGACCGCATGGGCCGGCGGCAATTTCTTCATCTCCCGGGCACACGTCAGCAGCGTCCCATGACTCGGAGAAGGGAGCGAGACAGGAAAGAGAGAGGGGGCAGGAAGCTGGTGGCTGGAAGTGTGTGGGGCTGACGTGGGCAGGACGTGTCAGGGCCCGGGCACGGTCCTGCTCAGAACATGGGAGAGCGGGGAACGGATTTTGGGCACAGGATGGGAGCAGAGCCCGGGGGAAGAGGTTTCCACCACGCTCGTGCTGGGTCTTGCTTCATGACCAGGCACACCCTGGGCTGGGAGGGCACCCACATGGCTGCAGCAGGAGGGCACAGCCCCAACCCTGTGCACCCCACTTGGCCACAGGGTGCTGTGCTGCCAGCAAGGCAGGAGGACATGGGGACACAGGGATGGTGTGATAGTGACACCCCCAGGCCTGAGGTCAAGTTCGTGCCTCAGTTTCCCCCAGTTGGACCCAGTCTGGGGCAGGGGAGGGCAGGAATATGGGGTGGGTCCCATGCCTCAGTTTCCCCAGGGCCACTGATTTGCTGGGGGCTGCAGCCTTCACCCTTTTTTTCACCCAAAATATGTGGTAGGGGAGCTGGTCACGTCCCAGTCACATCAGTAGGGCACAGGGAGGGCCATGTCCCCTTGTCCCATCCCAGCCCCTGCCACCTCCACACAGATCAGCTCTGTGACACCCCCCCAGGGCTACACAGAAATAAAAATAATAGAAATTTTATTGACTTATCAAAAACTATGTGAAAATACAACTTGGGAGGAGCTGGAGGGGTCACTGTCACCCCTTCATGACAGGTGACATCCAGGGCTGGGGGTGAACCACAGCCCCCCCTCTGCCACCTTGTAGATTTTTGGGGTGCCAGGGGCATCCCCAGAGCTGTGATGCCTTCACCCCTCCATGGGGCTGGTCCAGAGGCACCCATCCACTTGGGACACAGGGCATGAGGACACGTCCCCACAGCCCCAGGCTGTCCCCTTTAGCACTGGTGGCACATCACTGCCCTCTTGTGTCCCCTCCACCAGCAGGTCCCTGGGGACACTCACTCTCCCCCTGAGCCCCCCACCCCACGCAGGCAGGGTTGGAGGCAGAGGATGGCACGTGGGGACTAACCCCACTCCTGCAGGACACTGTCCCACTGCCACAAGGCCACCACGTCCCCAAAGCCACCACATCCCCAGCACGCAGGGAGTGACACTGCACCTGACTCTGCCCCGACACGAGGGAGCCTTAAAATTGAAAAATAATGAATATGGGGGTGGCAGGGGGTGGGGAGGAGGGAGGACCCCCCTGTGCCACCGCGCTGGGCCACCCGGCCTGGGGACAGCCGTTATCTGCCGCTGTCCTGCCGCTGCTGCAGCAGCTGGATGACCTCGGCGATGCCCTCCTCGGGGACCTGCCGGGGGGACACAGGGGGTGTCAGCCCCAGGGGACACCCCGGGGCTGGTGGGGGGTCCCCAGGGAGGGGCAGGGGCTCACCAGGGCGTGGTCGAAGTTGAAGGTGCTGATGTAGTAGGCCGAGATGTCGGCGGCTGCCAGCGGCTCTGCGATCTGTGCCACGATGCCACACTCATCTAGGGGGGCAAAGGGGGTCCCAGGTCACTGCCATGGGGACACACAGGGACAGCAGTGCCCCTGGTGGCACAAGAGGGGACACGGCCACCATGGCCACACTCACCGAAGCCGAGGGGCTGCCCCCCGATCCGCACCATCCGCCACAGCTCCCCCGTGGAGCTGGTCAGCAGCAGGTCACTGGGGAACCTGAGAAAGGAGGGGCTGTGTGTGTCACCCCCAATCCATGAGCCCCCAGACCCAGGGACAGAGGGACAGACAGCCCCAGGGACAGCACCCACCGCTTCTGAGTCTCAGCATCCATCACGATGGAGATGTAGCCCTCGATGAGGGAGAAGGAGAAGAAGGTGATGGAGTCGAGGTCCTGGCTGCCGGCACCCGCCTCCCGTGGGGGGCTGCAGAGGGGGAGAGGCACAGGGAGGGGTCACAACCCCCGAAACGGGGAGGAGAAGGGCTTTGTGCTGGCACTGGGTGTTTGAGTATCATGTTGGGATGCTGCAGGGTGAGAGGAGAGGGGACGGGAGCAGGTGCTCCCTGCAGGGTCTGCAGCTTGCAGGTGCTGGATGAGGCAGGACAGGGTGACACCAGGTTTTGGGGCATTCCCGAAAGGCCACAGTGACTCTGGAGCAGTTGAGTGCCATCAGAAAGGACCCCATCACAAAGGACAAAAGGGACCTGGCCAGAAGCATCCCCTCACCCCAGCACCATTCCCACTGACCTTCCAAACCCACCCCCTCCCGCTTCACAGCAATGGTGGGTTTGTCCCCTGTGTCACCTCGGGGCTCCCACCCCCCGTGGTGGCAGCAGGACCCCCAAGCACCCAGACGACTGCAGCCCCTGGGAGGGCAAAACCAGTTTGGAAAATGCACCCGGAGCCCGAAAACCCACCAGGAGCGACAGGTGGGACGTGTCACCACAGTTCAGGTGGCACTGGGCAAGGGGCCACCCCCACGTCCCCTTCCCCAGGACCCACCTGTGGGAGTAGAAGAGGACGTCGATGAGCATGGTGGCGATGGCGGGCAGCGTGTCGGGGGCCACCGTCAGGACACAGAAGCGGGTCTGGGGGCTCTGCACCGGGTGCAGAGTGGGGCTGGTGGCTGGCAGGGGAACGGCCACGCGTCAGCCCTGGGGCAGCTCCGGGACAGTCCCACAGTGCCACCCCGTGGCCACCGCACCCACGTGGAGTCCCTCGGGGAGCAGAGGGGTGGCCCCGGGTCCCCAAGGTTGTGGGTATCACCAGTGGGAGCTGCAGCATCTCCATGGGGACTGGGTGGCCCTGCGGGTCTCCTATGGATGTGGGAACCACCAGTGGGAGCTGGAGCACCTTGGCAGGGACCAAGTGACACTGGGGACTGGGTGACCGGGGGAGGTCCCACAAAGATACAAGTACTACTGGTGGGAGCTGGAGCACCTTGATGGGGTTCAGGTGGCCTGGGAGGCCCCCAAGGATGTGGGTACCTCTAGTGGGAGCTGGAGCATCTTGGCGAGGACTAGGTGGCCCTGAGGGACAGGGTAGCCCTGGAGGTCCCCCAGATATGCAGGTGCCACTGGTGGGAGCTGGAGCACCTCAGCGGGGACTGGGTGGTCCTGGGGACAGGTGGCCTGGAGGTCCCCTAAAGATGTGGGTACTACTGGTGGGAGGGGCAGCATCTTGGCACCTGGTGGTTCTGGGGACAGAGTGGCAGAGTGGCCCTGGGGGTCCCCCAAAGAGGTGGGTACCTCCAGTGGGCACTGGAGCAACTCGGTGGGGAGTGGGTGGCTCAGGGACAGAGTGGCCCTGAATATCCCTCAAGGATAGGGGTAGGGGAGCATCTGGGCAGGGACCAGGTGGTCCCAGGGGACATGGGCCCAGTGTCACTCACCCGGCTTGGGCTTGAGGAAGCCATTGCTCACGTCATCGCAGGTGACAGGGACACACTCGCCGCTCTCCTCCCTGTAGATGTCAAACTCCCCCGCCAGCGTGTGGATCACCACCGGCAGGTCCCGCTCCCGCACCTGCCCGGGGGCACAGGATCAGGGCCCGGACTGCCCCCCCTCCCCACAGGCACAGAGGGGTTCTCAGGACAGCCAGCACCCCGGGGGGACCAGGTGCCATGGTCCCTGTCCCTCACCAGGATGAAGTCGGTCTGGTAGGTGGAGAGCATCAGCACCGAGACGTGGTGCTCGGCCAGCGGCGCGATGACCGAGCGCGCGATCTTGGTGACGCCGGTGGCCTGGCAGCCGGGGGGTTCCCGCCCGTTGGAGACAACACTGAGCACCAGCCACGTGGAATCTGCCACCTGCATGAACTCGGAGGGCGGCAGCTCTGCGATGGACAAGGGACACTGAGGCAGGTGCCTCCCCGAGGCTCGGCACGGCTGGACACTGTCTGTGCCACAGAGCCAGTGCCAGCTCAAGCACTGCTGTCACACCATCCCCTGGGAGATGAGTGGAGCCAGGATGGGACCAGGCCCAGGTGTGGGGTCACTGGTTTGGGGACACAGACCAGCCCCATCCCGAGTCAGGGCTCAGCCACTCCACAGTCACAGGGATGAGGGGGTTCAAGGCTACAACCCCTCCAAAACTCAGGATGTGTCTCTCCTCCCCACAGCAGCACTCTGGGCTGGGTGAAAAGAGGTGTTGGGGTGCACTGCACCCCTAAACTGGCACCACCAGGGCCCTGGAGTTGCCCAGCTCATCCCCTGCCCCCCAGGAGCCCCCAGCCCAGCATCCAGCACCAGGGATGCTCAAAGAGAGTCATGGTGGGTACTAGAGGGGAAAAGGGGAGAGTAACCCCACTGTTCTGGCAGTGCCAGCACCTGGTGCCAGTCTGGTAGGGAGGGAAGAGCCCAGGGTGGCAGGGCCAAGGACTGCTTCCCAAAAATCTGCTGGTATTGGCAGGGTGGGCACATGCCAGCTGCTCCCTTCCTGCCTCAAGACCCCTCTTTCTGCCTCCCACTCCCCCTTGCTCCCACCCTCCTGCCCAGGAGAGGGGCTGACACTGCTGGGAGACCCCAGAAATCAGCCAGGCAGCCGCTCCTCCCTGGGCACCCCTTCCCAGGAAGGGAGAGGGGGTGGGCACCCAAAGGGTCTCCAACCCGCTCCCCCTGCCTGGCAGAGGTGGGAAGCAGCTCCCACAGGAGACCACTCAAGCCCCCAGAGCAGCCGGTGGGCACCCAGAGCCCCAGCCCAGCTGAGACCCCAAACTCATCACAGCAGTGCCAGAGGGGAGGTCACCCCAGGAGGGTCCGACAGCCACGGCAGGGATCCCATCACGGGGCAGGCTCCGCATCCCATTCCCAAACCGTGGCTCGGGGCAGGGCGGGAGCGGGGCCGGATCCAGGGCCTCGGCGGGTGTTCCCAGCGCCTGTTCCTGTGCAGGAAGAGCCAGAACAGCCTCGGCTCCGGCCCAGGGCCCAGTGCTGGGGAAGAGGCGGGGGGACACGGACACGGGAACATGGGGACCTGTCCCAGCATTCAGCGCTTAATTGCTTTTCAACACCACCCGGGGCAAGGCTGAGAGCGAGGGCACCTCCCTGGCCCCTGTCACCACCCCAGGGCTCAGTCCTGATCCCCAGGGGAAGAGGGAGTGCAGCCCTTCTCTGCTGGGGCCCCCTCCAGCCCCAGAGCAGGGGTACCCTGGCAGCCCCCCAGCCGTGGGGGGTGCACAGGGTGCAGTGGGGCCGCCGGCTCGCAGGACCATTGTTCGGCACTTCCCGCCCTCCCCTCGGGATTGAGGAATATTTGTCCGCAGGCCCCGAAATAAAACAATATGTGGGGAACAGCTCTGGCTCTGGGAGTGGGGAGAGCCCGGGCCACGGTCCCGTCCCGGAGCAGAGGGAGCTGGGAGCAGGACTCGTCTGGGAGTGCCTGTGGCCGGAGCACTGACCCTTCCTCCTTGGGGCACAGCCAAGGGACACTGTGGCCGGTTCCTGCGGCCCCGGCAGGAAGGTTTGGGCGTGGGAAGCTGGGCCGGATCCGGACCCTCCAGCCCAGCCTGTTGGGCCGGTACCCCCGGCAGGGCGGGCGGTGAAGGTGATGCACGGTTGGGTCACCAGCGGTGGGGACATCACCAAATGGCACCTCCTGGGGAGAGGGACTGGCTTGGAAGGGATCAAACCTCTCCTGGACACCTCAAAGTCTGGTCCCTGCTGCTGGGAAGGGCTCACCCCTGCCAGTCTGGCTGGGCAAGGATTTGGCCTGCTCTGCTAATGCACCGGCCGGTCCTCACCGAACAGATGAAAGTGGCCATAGGAATGACGGCAGGAGGGCTGGCAGAGCCTGGAGCGCTGCCTGTAGGCATCCCAGGTGGTCCCTGCCCCCTGCCTGGAGCACCTGGGCTTTGGGCTGGCACCGGGCTCTCCGCAGACCATCCCCACCGTGTCACAGCCTGGTCCCACGAGCTGGTGGGGACGCGGCTGTGCCCGGGAGGGGCTGTCGGGGCGAGGGCAGCCACGCCGGGTGAGCCCCGGCCGGGCAAGCCGGTACATCCCCAGCGCAGGCGCCGAGGGAACGGGACGGGCACGTCCCGAGGGAGCCGAGCTACAAGCCAGGACTCGCTCCCCGCGGCCCAGGCGAGGACGGGGCTGAGAACGTGCCCAGCTCGTGCCCGCAGTGCCAGCCCACCCTGCGGGGGACGCCGAGCCCACCGCGCGGTACCTTTGAAGCCCTCCTCGTCCAGCATGACCGTGTAGTCCTCGGGGGTCTCTGTCAGGCTGAAGAACTTGCATCTGAATAAGAAGAAATCGGTGCCGGTGATCCCAAAACCGCCGCCGCCTCCCGAGGCCGGGCATCGGGGGAGGAGGAGGGAGGAAGGCCGGTACCGGCAGCGCTGGGGCAGGAAGAGCAGCTTGAGCAGCGGGTGTGTGTAGAGCCAGAGCCCGCGGCGGGCCAGGCTCAGCACCCGCACCCGGTGCTCCAGGATGTGCAGATCCATGGCGGCCGCGCCGCACCGGGATCCGCCGCCGACGCCGCTATAAGGGCGGGCACGGGACCGCCTCGGGACCGCCTCGGGACCGCCCCGCTCCGCCCGGGACCGGCTTGGGACCGCCCAGCACCGCTCCGAGACCGCCCAGCACCGTCCCGGACCGCCTCGGGATCGCCCCGCTCCTCCCGGGACCGCCTCGGGACCGCCCAGCATCGCTCCGGGAGCCGACCCGGCACCGCCCAGAGACAACCCCCCGCACCGCCAGAGGGGCAACCACCCGGCACCGGAGCCCCAGGACCAGCCCCAATACAGAACTCTGTTGTGCCCAAACCAGCCCAAATTCAGTGCCCTGAGGTGCCCGGAGCAGCTCCACAACAGAGCCCCGGGGTATCTGTACCGGGTGCCGACCCCGAGCCTCAGAGTGCCCAAACCAGACGAAATTCAGCATTCCCGAGGTGCCCAGATGAGCCCCAACCGGGAGCCTGGGATGACTGAAGCAGCTCAAACCTGGAGTCCCGCAGTGCCCCCGAGCTGCAGCCCCTGGAGTGCCCAAAGCAGCCCCAGTACAACACCCTGCGGTACCCGGACAAGGACTCACCCACGTCTCAGGGGACCCAACCGATCCAGCTCCCTCACTTCCAGCCCAGCCCTGTCAGGTTGGGACTGGACCCACTGGGAGCCTGATGCCAACTCCACTGCCAATCTCACCGTACCCCCCACCCCAGCACCCAGCCAGCCCCTCCACACTCAGCCCTGACCACCAGCCTTGATCAAGGATTCACCCCAGGGCAGTGTGCAGGACCAGGGGGGCACCCAGCACCCGAACCAGAGCCACCCCCCGGGAAAAGGGGGTTCTGGAGGGAGGAATGGAGGCTTGGACAGAATTCCTGCCAGCATAAAGCAGGAGCAAGAGAGAGGGCCTAGGCACCGTTTGGGATGTTGGGAGCTGAGCTCTGGGTGTCACAGGACAAATTAGGGGGTCTTCTGGCTCTGTTCCACCATAGGAGTTGTGTCAGTGGGAGGGGTGGAAAGGTGCTGCGAAGGGAATGCACTCCATGGCATCGCTCGAGGAACTCGGCATCCACCACTGTCACAAGCTGGGGCAAATCTCAGCCTCCTCCCATCCCACTTCAAACGGGCAGCCCCAGGGCTGGGCGGAGTAGCAGGGCTGGGTCACCCTCTGTGGTGACACAGCGGTGACACAGGGTGATGGCAGCAGGGCCCCTCCCAGGACCCTCTCCAGCACCTGATTCCTGGGGCTGGAGCACCCGGGGGAGAGAGGGTCTGGGGCATGGTGCCCCCAGAGCTGGAGCACCCAGGGGAGATGGGTTCAGGGCACCGTCAGTGTCCAGGGGAAATGGGGTGCAGGCCAGGGTGCCCCCCAGGACCAGGGGACACAGGGGAGGTGGGGCCCAGGGCAGGGTGCTCCCCACCTCAGGGCTGGAGCACCCAGAGATGAGTCCAGGGTAGGGTCCCTTCCCAAAGCTCGTACTGGCACAGAAGGAAGTGGGAGGTGCCACTCCTATCCCCACCCCTTGACCCCCCCATCCCAGGCCGAGAGAGGGTGGGAGCTGGGGCTGCGCCTTTACACACTTGCTTTATTGACCCCTTTGTACAAAACTGCTTTTCCCGCTTATGATACAAAGCCACCCCCGGCCCTGGGGAGGGCACGGGGGGCAGAGGGGACCCCACAGCCAGGGACCACCTGGCTGCTGCTCACCCACCCCGTCACACCTGCGCTGGGGCCTGGGGGGTGGCAGTGGTGGGGTGAGCCCTGGCAGGGTGAACGCTCCCCCCGAGCCGTGGGGGGCCCGGGCATCGGGGTGGGGGGCCTTTAGCCCTGTGACTGGCATCAAATCCTGCTGCCTCCAGCGCATCCTGCCTCGGTCCCTGTCCTGCCTGTCCTGCCTCGGAGGAATAATAAATAGGCTCAGTGAGTAGGTAAATTGGGTACTACATATAGGGCTACAGCTTGATATATCCTCACTAGATAAAGAGGGGGGGCGAGGGGTCCCCTTGGCTCCTTGCGTACCCCCAGTGCCCTGTGCCAGGCCTAAGTGCTTGGGAACTGGGGCTGGGGCTGCCTGGCTGGCACAGGGTGGGGGCTACAGGAGGGACCCAGGGGGTGATGGGTTGAGGGGCTCTGGGACGGGGAGAGGGGCCTGAGGGGCAGCTCAGCCCCCCAGTGTGGGGAGGGAGCTCAGGTGGCTCAGCCACCCCCTGCCCGGGCTCCCACCGCTTGTGGTGCCAGCACCCTGCGGGGTGGGCACCCAGCGCAGACCCACGGTGTCCCCTTTGGTCACCACACCTGGCCAAGCTCCAGGGCACCCCATGGAGTCATACCAGCCCCCCTGTCCCATCCCTCCAGCTCAGAGCCCCCAGCGCTGCGTGCCAGGGGTGTCCCCCAGCGTCCTCGTGCCCGGGTCCGTGCGCAGCCCCGCTGAGCCCGGCTGCCCGGGGTGCGGGCAGGGCCCTACAAGTACGTGTCCTCGCTCTCCCGGGAGCTCAGGCTCTCCTTGGACTGATGGTGGGGGGAGACCTGGGGGTGCAGCAGCTCCCGGGTCGTGCCGGGCGCCCCGTTGCCCTCGGCCCCGGGGCCGTTGGCAGGGCTGGCTGGGGTCTTTTCCCGGCTCTTCTCCTTGCTCTTGCGGGCCTTGGGCACGGGGGCGGGCCCAGGGGGGACGATGATGGAGGGCACGGGCTCCAGCGCCTTGCGGGGCGCGGGCTCGGCCTCGCTGATGGCCTTGGCGCCGTGCAGGCGCGGGGGGGACTTGCACTGCAGCTCCCCGTGCGTCTCCCGCCACTTCTTCAGCTGGATCAGGTGCTCCCGCTCGATCTGACGCTCTGTCACCGGCAGCTCGATGACCTGCAGGGACACTTGTGCCATCAGCATCTCCCCCGGCAGCGACAGGGCCACCAGGGCTGCGTGTGGGATCCCACCCAGTGAGAGGTAAGCCCTAAACCAAAAAGCTTTCGGGGGGCTGCCCCCATGCTATGCCCCATCTGCCCACCCAGGGACAGCCCAGTTTGGCAGCGTTGGGCAACTGGGTGGCACTGGGCCCCCTGACCTTCCCCAGCACCTTACCTCCTGCACCAGGAAGGCCTCCTGCATGATTTTGGGGCTGAGGGCCCTCAGCCTCTCCATGGTCTCATACTGGCCCTGGCAGGACTTGAGCTTGTCTGAGGAGCCCAGTGTGTGTTTGAGCAGCACCAGGCCCACCCGGAAGATGATCTTCACCCCTGCAAGAGCAGACATGAGGCAGTGAGTGCCAGGCAGGACAGGGGGACTCTGCCACCATGTCCTTCAAATGCTGTGGGGCACCAGGTCCCGTCTCACTAACAAGACACACAAAAGGGTGGATTTGGGATGCACGTGCCCCCTAATCCCCAGGAAAACAGCCCATCTCCACCCTAGGCACGTGGCTGCCTCAAACCTGCCCTACTACAGGTCCCACGTGCCATGGGGTCATCCCAGAGGAAGAGGAGGACGGTGGGGAACCCTACCTTCACAGAAGAACATGTCCCAGACGCGCAGGACGGAGCTCCAGGGCAGCGTGCGGGAGAAGGCGCACATGAACCACTCTGTCATGTACAGGATGGGGTCGATCTTCTGCTTGCTCAGGTGCTTGTAGGCCACGGGTGAGACCTTGTGCAGCAGTGAGAAGAGGATCTGCCCATCCAGCTGGATGGCTTCCTGCGAGAACAGGGACCAGCATCCCAGGGAGTGCCTCAGTCTGGGGATCAGCCCCCAGTGCCAGGCCTGGGGTGTCAGCCCACCCTCCACACCTGGCTAAGGGAGCAGAGCTGTGTCCCACTGAGCCCCTCCATCCCTAACTGTGGGATGCTTCTGAGGCCACAGCACAACACAGAGACTGGGAATACCCAGCAACTTCCCAGATCTTTTCTTTCTCCAGGATGAGAAGCTGAGTGAGCTTTTGGCCTGGAGACACAGAATCCCAGAATGGTTTGGGTTGGAAGGGATCTTAAAGCCCATCCAATCCCACCCCCTGCCATGGGCAGGGACACCTTCCACTAGCCCAGGTTGCTTCAAGCCCTGTCCAACCTGGCTGTGGACACTTCCAGGGATCCAGGGGCAGCCACAGCTTCTCTGGGCAACCTGGCCCAGGGCCTCCCCACCCTCACAGCCAACAATTTCTTCCCAATCTCCCATCTCTCCCTGCCCTCTGGCAGTGGGAAGCCATTCCCCCTTGTCCTGTCCCTCCATTCCTTGTCCCCAGTCCCTCTCTCCAGCTCTCCTGGAGCCCCTTTAGGCCCTGCAAGGGGCTCTCAGGTCTCCCTGGAGCCTTCTCTTGTGCAGGTGAACCCCCCCAGCTCTCCCAGCCTGGCTCCAGAGCAGAGGGGCTCCAGCCCTGGCAGCATCTCTGTGGCCTCCTCTGGATTTGCTCCAGCAGCTCCACATCCTTCCTGTGCTGTTCCTCAGGAGTGGAGGCAGCTCTGCAGGGGGTTCTCACCTGAGGGGGCATGTCCAGCCTCTCACCCACCAGCACCCCAAAATCCTTCTCCCCAAGGCTGCTCTCCTTCCCTTCATCCCGCAGACTGTGTGAAAACCAGGGATTTTTCCAAACCTGGTGCAGCACTCTGCAGGTCCCTGCCACTGCCAAAGGCACCATGAGCCCTTTACTCACCAGCTTCTCACTGTAGTAGCCAGGGAGGTACTTCTCACAGATCTGCACCAGGCACCAGAACGCTTGCTGCAAGCCAAGGGACAGCAGTGAGCAGCCAGGGGACATCCCTGCGGCCCCTCCCTGCTCCCAGGGACCACAGGGGAGAGTGGGAGGAGGCAGAGCACCCCGGAGTGCTTTGAGGTGCCAGGAGCTGAGCACCCCCCAGAGGGACCCCCGCCCTCCCGGTGGTCCCGGCTCTGCCCCGGCCGCGTGCCCGTACCTCGGCCGGCATGTGCATGAGCAGGACGGCGGCGATGGGCGCCTGGGCCTGGCAATACCCCTCCTCCGGGCGGTACAGCGTGTACGCCTTCAGCACCCGGAACAGGTCCTGCTGCCTGCGGAGACACCCCGGGCACGGGGAGCTGGGCACAGGGCATGGATGTGGCCCAGCAGCCTTCCCCATGGATCCCAGGCACGAGCCTGGCTCAGTCCCTGGCTGGGATCCCTTTTGCACACAAACCCAGGGCAATGGAACACAACAACCAGGGTGGTACTCTGGGAAGCTCTGCCCACAGAGGCTACACCTGCCCTGGATCCAAGAGTCAACCATCTCCCAGGGGTGCTGGCTCATGGTGAGCCATGGATGGGAAACGACCCAGCTGCAAGCACAGAGGCACAGACGCTCCCAGACACACTAGGAACAGCATTTTCCTGGTGAAACAGAGGCCACAGCGGGTCACCTTCTCCCTTTGCCCTCCTGCTGTGGCAATTCCCACCTCACCAGGTGTCAGAACCAGTGCCAAGGGTTGTGCCCCACACAGGGAGCTCCTGGGAAGCCACCCTGTTTTCAGGCCATGCCTGGATGCTCTGTGACTCTGGATGTGTAAGGACTGCGGGGTGACAGGGGGACACAGGGGGCACGAGTGTGGCTGCATGAGCTGGGGCAGACAGTGCCCACCCCGTGGCTGACAAGGACTGGACACACAGGAGCTCCACGTACCCGTGGCCTCCACGTGAGACGAACATCTCATGGAAGGGGAACTGCCGGTGGAGATCCCGCTCGATCACATCCAGCCACTTGGGCTCTCCCGTGAGGAGATCCAGTTCCTGGGGAGGAGAGGACTGGGATGAGCAACACCCCTGGCACTCCCCCGAGATGTCTGGGATCCCAACAGAGACCCCAGCCACGGAGGGAGCAGGAGCCACCCCAGCACTGTCCTGCTCCCTGGTGGTGCAGGAGGGTCCCCGGCAAGGACTCACATCAAACTTGCCCATGTTCTGCTCCAACTTAACCTTGCTCCCGGAGAGGTACTGCCAGGCACGGCCCCGCAGCGAGGGCGGGATCCCCTTCTGGCACCGCAGGCGGATCTGCGGGAAGAGACACAGCCATCACGGAAAATCATGGAGCAGCGGGAAACAAAGAGGCTCCTGGGGCAAGATGGGAGCCAGGCCAGCACCACAGCCACAGGCTGGACCCCTGCTGCTTCCTGAACAAGGGGATGAGTCCTTCCATCCCTGGGACGCAGGGATGCCAGCTGGGATGGCAGCCAGGGCTGCACCAGCATGGGGGAACAGGAGCCTGGCCGAGGCTTTGTGGCTTGGAAACAGCTCCAAACAAGCCTGGCTCTGCCTCAAAGCCAGATCCTGCTGGGAGCTGGAAAAGCAAACACGAGCTAAGGTGGGGAATGGGTGGCTCCCTCCACGTGGGAAGCACTGGGGATACAGGGGAGGCTCTCCAGCCCCCATCCAGCCTCCCACTCCCCATGGGGCCACAGAGAGCAGGGATGTGTACCCTGCTGTCTCAGCTGTTCCACCCGCTCATCCCAGGCAGAAGGGCAGGTCTGGCCCCAGCTCTGCACACAGACGGCTCCCGAGGCCCCAGGGCCAGCTCTGTGCCCAGTCATCCCCTGGTTTCCTTGGCACTGGGCACCAGGCATGACCAAAGTCCAAGCGAGGCAGCTGGTACCTGTGTGGGGAGCTGAGCTGGCTTAACCCTGCTGTGCCTGCACCCCAGTGGGGCCAAACCAAAGCTTCCAACATCCCACTCCAACTCCTGGAGAAGCAGCAGCACCATCTCATCGAATCATGGAATGGTTTGGGTGGGAAGGGACCTTAAAGCTCATCTTGTTCCACCCCCTGCCATGGGCAGGGACACCTTCCACTAGCCCAGGTTGCTCCAAGCCCCATCCAACCTGGCCTTGGACACTTCCAGGGATCCAGGGGCAGCCACAACATCTCTGGTAACCTGTGCCAGGGCCTCCCCACCCTCACAGGGAAGATTTCTCCCCCAATCTCCCATCTATCCCTGCCCTCTGGCAGTGGGAAGCCATTCCCTGTGTCCTGTCCCTCCATCCCTTGTCCCCAGTCCCTCTCCAGCTCTCCTGGAGCCCCTCTAGGCCCTGCAAGGGGCTCTCAGCTCTCCCTGGAGCCTTCTCTTGTGCAGGTGAACCCCCCCAGCTCTCCCAGCCTGGCTCCAGAGCAGAGGGGCTCCAGCCCTGGCAGCATCTCCATGGCCTCCTCTGGACTTGCTCCAGCAGCTCCAGGTCCTCATGTGTCCTTCTCCCCTCAGTCCTCAGCCAGGGAATGCACCAAGGAGGGCCCCACAAGCCTGGTGCTTTCAGTAGAGTCACCCCACAAAAACCCTGCAAAGCCCCAGCATGGCCTCCACTCCTCATGTCCCCACTTGGGTGGCACATGCCAACTGTGCCAGGGCCCTGCTAGTAGTGGCCAACAGCTCCCAAATCGTTTCCAGGCCTCTCCTGCCTGCCCAGGGCTGCGTTTCCCTGTTAACTGGGGAGTAGGTGGTTGTTTCCAAGTGTGGTACCACCACATCTCCGGGGGGGTTGCTGCTCCCTCACCGCAGTGCTGGTTGTTTACTGGGGCAGGTCCCTTTGTGCCGGCAGGAAGCGCGGCGGGCGATGCCCAGCGCTGCCGTGGGCAGCTCCGTGGCTGCTGCCGGCTCCTGTTGCCAGCCTGCTCCCCTTCCTGCTGGCCGAGCTGCCAGGAAGGAAACGGCCTCGCTGGGTTTCGGTTCGGCAGCTCCTCCAACTGACCAGGCCCAGCACAGCCAGAGCAGCTCATCCCACACAGGTCCTGCCGTTCCCTGCAATCCCACTGTGCCCTTCCAGGGATCAGGAGCATGTCTGGGCTGAGGGACACTGACAGCAAGGTGCAGTCAGAGCACTGCTCACCCTCACTGGGAGCTGCCCACCCACACGTCTGCCCTCTTTCCACCACATAGTACTGGCACGGCTCAGAGCCACGAAGGATGTGGGGTCAGGCTCCGTTGGGATCCGGGCCAGGCAGGGAGCATTTTGGGATGCTGGAGTGGTGCAGGTGTGAGCGAGCCTGGCAGGAGCTGGCCCAAGGGATCCCCGGGCTGCCTGCCAACCCCCGTGAGGCAGCCAGAAAAGTCCCAGAGTTTTTTGGAGGCTCAGGGAGCTCCCCTGAAGCAGCAGGGCCCTGCACCAAGCAGGCTCCTGCCAGAGCAAGGATAGTTGACAGCATCCAAGGCCAAGCCTGGCAGCCTTCCCTGAGCAGCCCCAGGGCTCCAGGCACAGAGCAACATTCCAGAGCAGCCTCTCTGAAGCTCCAGGCATGGACTTTTGCTGCAGGACAGACTATACAGCACATCAGCCCCATGGAGACTCACAGGAGCTCGGCCCAGGCACTGCCAGGCGCGGCTGCCGGAGCACGTCCCCCATCCAGAGGGCACCCTGCGGCACAGGGCCGGAGAGCGGCGGAAACGGCACGTGGAACAAAGCACCCGCCTGCCGTGGCCCAGAAAGCTCTCCCAAATCCTTTAAGAGCAGCCAAGAAGCTGATGAGGGATTCCAGTGTTGTTCCCCAGGCACCGAGTGGGGACAACACTCCAGGCACACGGAGCAGTGCCAGGAGGCTCTGCCAGTGGGGGGAAGGAGAAGGAGGCAGCACAGCAGCAACCCGGGACTTGCTGCATCCCATCCTGCCTCATCCACAGGCTCAGGGGGTCAGGGAGCACCAACAGACCAAGCCAGAGCCACCCCACCAGGAGTCTCCCAGGGACCCCAGCTCGCAGACCAGGGTCACGCGCATCAGGCTCAGACATTTCCTACATGGAGCTTTTTTTGGTCTACAAGATGCTCAGAACAGAAGTTTCCATGAGCAAACAATTCCCATGGCTGCCTGCAGGCAGCCAAAGAAGCCCTAGGAAGGCTCCATCCCGGCAGGGAACAGTCAGAGGAAGGAGCAGGCTGGCTCAGGGACCACTCAGCCCCTTCAAGCTCCAACTTCCACAGGGAGAGAACAGCCCACTCAAGCCAACAGCATCATCCAAAGGCATCCAGACGTCTGTCTGTGGGGACCCAGTGACACCAGGCTGCCCCAAAGGGACACCGCTGTGCCTGGCTGTCCCTCCCTGACACCTCCTGGGGGAGACATGGCTGTCACTTACCTTCTTGTGTTTCTTGGCCATCCATTTGTCCCAGTTGTTGAGCATATCCAGCCACTTGGACTCCCGCTGTCGGAGCACCTCCAAGGGGACCTCCTCCAGCCTGTGGGATGGGGAGGAAGAGGCCAGTCAGCATGGTGCCCAGCCCTCCCCTGTCCTCCCCAGCACCCTGGGTGACCCACATGTCCAGCTGGCTGCACCCCCAAGGCTCAGAGCCCGTCCAGGACACACTCAGCAGAGCCGGTGTTTTAGCAGCTGCCGGAAACGCTTCTCACCCGTGAAATCACCGCGCCAGAGCAGCGGCTCAAACCTCTTGGGAGCAGCCTGCACTGCACCCACCGAGAGCCTCAGCATCCCTAGGGACACGCCAGGAAGGTGAGGAGCAGGGAGCACATCCGGAGCCACGAGCGAGGCCGGATCCCCATGGCTGCACACAGAGAGAGCCAGGGCCATAAGCACCGTGTCACCCGTGCAGCCCCAGCCACGCCGCGCTCCCAGCGCCTGGCACTGCTCCAGCCCGGCACGGAGCCTGGCCCAGGGTCCCTCAGGAGGGAGGGGAGTGTTTTCCAGAACGGCTCAGCCCAGCCAGGGAATCCAATTTAACCCTGCAGAGGCAGGGGCAATGCTGCTGTGACGCCAAAGCTGGCACCACGGCCTCCAACCCCCCATGGCACCACCTCTGTGCAGAAACAGGTCACAGGCAGCTCGGGCAGGCCCCAGGCAGGGACATCCAAGAGGAGCAGAAGCTCCTTCAAGCCATCAGTAATGACCTAATGCCTTCCCAGGCACTGCTCCACACTCCCCTGTGGCTGCACCAAGCCCAGGAACAGCCAGATCCTTCCTGAGGACCCAAGGACAATGGTCTGGGTGCTGAGCATCCTCCAGCACCCAGCTCCACTGCAGGACACACAGGACACTGCCTCCTCTCAGATCTCTCTCCACGTCTGGAGCCGGAAAGTGAGCAGCACAGCGCTTCCAGAGCCACATCCAGCTGGCAGCACTGCCCTGCTCCCTGCCCAGCCCTTCCCCACCACGTCCCACCCACCGCAGTGGCTGGGACGGGGCGAGGGCGATTGTTCTGAGAGCAAACCCGCTCCCAAGGGATCTGCTTTGCCTGGATCCCCACCCTCCCCAGCACGGCCAGGCCCAGCACGGGGATGGAGGGAGCACTGGCCTCCAGCCGGGGCTGCGCGAGGCGTGGGAAGCTCGGGAGCGCGGGATGCTGGATACAGGAGCTGGCTGTGGGCCTGCTGGAGCCCGGCCAGCCCAGACTGGAAGCTGTTCCCAGCTGATGGCTGCTTGGCAGCGGGCAGGGAGCGAGGACCAGCTGCATTTCATATGGCTGAGGCGGGAGGACGTGGTGGGGGCACCCAGGCTAGGAAGAGGCGGGATGCCCTGCGCCGGGAATGCGCTCCTCTGCATCCACGCTGTGGAGGACATCGCCCTCCCCAGTGCCCCCAGACCCTCCCCAGATGCTGGGACACCCCATGTGCCCTGCCTGTGCTATCCCTTCCAGCTAGAGAGACCCCAACTCTGCCAGCCCTAGAAGGAGGCCAAGTATTCCCGCTCATCCACTCCTGGGACAGACTGCGAGCTGATGAAAGCCCTGGAGCAGGGCAGGATTGGACCCCAGTACACGTGCAGGGCTCAGTCCCCAGTGACTGCAGCCACCACACTGTCAGCACCCCTGGGAACAGCCACTTGCCTCCAGCACCAGGAGCTCCATCCAGGGGGGCTGCTGCCTGCTGGACCCCAGGGACAGGGACACCCACCCCAGGGACAGGGACACCCGCCCCAGGGACAGCCATAGGGACAACAGCCAGGACAAGTGTCCCCTAAATGTGATGTGTGGCCAGGACAGGGCACAGCACCCTGGGAAGGAGAGGCAACTCCACTCCTGCGGTGTCAAGGGACAAGGTTTATCACCCAGAGCGATGCACCTTGCCCAGAGCCAATGATCCAACCCTGGGTGTCTTTTCACCCCACAGACCAGCCCAGGAACACCCATAGCTTATGGGGGTGAACACTGTGCTCCTCACAGACAGGGAAACCAAGGCATGGCACAGAGCACAGGGGGCAGATCCCAGACCTGCTCCAGGTGATGTCCCAGCGGGAGAGGAGGCGGTTGCCACGCGCCATCCCCGCTGTCACCCTGGCTTTCTCTGGGCGTAGCTGTTAAAGCAGGGCCAGAAAGGCAAACACCAAACACGCCGCTGAACCAGCTCGACAGCAGCACATTCCTGGGTGTCAGCACCGCCCTGGGGCCCAGTGCCTCTGGGTGAGCCTCACTTCCTCCGAGGGCTTCCTTCCTGGAGCGGGGACACGGAGCCTTCAGCAGCGCTACTGACACCGGGTCCCTGGGAGGGCACCACGGCCTGGCCTCCTCGGCTTGACAGTGCCCAAAAATCTACCAGGATCAGCACCTGGAGGTGACCAGACACTGACCCTGGTATGCTGGCACCTCCTGGATCCCAAGTGGGGTGAACAGCACTTCCCAGCCCTTCCCCCTTACTGGAGCAGGAGAGACAAGGGGAGATAGAATAGCTTTTGAGGCTCTTAATAGAATCATCAGAGCATCATGCAATGGTTTGGGCTGGAATGGACCTCAAAGCTCATCACATTCCTATCTGCAGGGACACCTTCCACTAGCCTAGACTGCTCCAAGCTCCATCCAGCTTGGCCTTGGACACTTCCAGGGATCCAGGGGCAGCCACAGCTTCTCTGGGCAACCTGTGCCAGGGCCTCCCCCCCCTCACAGCCAGGAATTCCTTCTCAATATCCCATCTATCCCTGCCCTCTGGCAACGGGAGGCCATTCCCCCTTGTCCTGTCGTTCCATCCCTTGTCCCAAGTCCATCTCCAGCTCTCCTGAGGCCCCTTTACGCCCCGGAAGGGGCTCCAAGGTCTCCCCGGAGCCTCCTCTTCCCCAGGCTGATCATTCCCAGCTCTCCCAGCCTCACTCCCTTGTTCACATCCCGGCTGCCGCGGCCTCCGCTGCGGGCACGGGCGATGCCCGACCCAGGCCCCGTTCCGAGCCCGGGGGCGGCGGGGACAAACCCCCCCGGGGCGGGGAGAGCGCGGCGGGCTCGGCCCAGCCCCGGGCCCGGCCCTGCGGGGGCCGAGCAGCCAGGGCGGGCAGGGCCGGGCCTGGGGCGGCTCCTCGGGGTCCCGGCGCCCCTCGCCCTCCGGCCCCTCACGGCCCCACCCCCCTCACGGCCCCCACTCACGTCCCCTCGGCGCCGCGGCTGCCCACGATGAACCCGAACTTGTCGACGCGCCGCTCCTCGGGGCCGCCGCCGTTGATCTCGGAGTCGGAGCCGAGCGAGCTGAGCTCGTCGCCGCCGGGGTCGGCGAGGCTCTCGCGGGTGCCCGCCAGGCTGCGGCCGCCGGGCGAGCTGGGCCCGCCGCCCCCGCGGCTCTTGGCCATGGCGGCGCCTCAGCGGCGGCGCGGCCGCTCCGCCATGCCGGGACACGGCGGCGGCCACGCCCCGCCCCGGGCCCGCCCCCGCGCCAGCGCCATTGGGCGGGAGTGGCGGAGGCACCAATCGGCCGCGGGGGTGGCCCACCCACGGCGCTGATTGGTGCAGAGGGCGGCGGGGAGCTGTCCGTCAAACGCCGGCGGGTGTCAGCCAGGGGCGGGGCCATGGGCGCGAACGGTGGGGAGCGCGGGGGGCGCGGGACTGGGACCAGTATGGGACACACTGGGACCAGTATGGGACACACTGGGACCAGTATGGGACACACTGGGACCACTATGGGACACACTGGGACCACTATGGGACACTGCGGGGCTACTGGGACTGGACTGGGACCAATATGAGGCACAGAGGGGCTGTACTGGGACCAGTATGAGCTTTGGCAGGGCTGTACTGGGATGAGTTTGAGCCACAGAGAAGCTTTACTGGGACTGTACTGAGACCAGCCTGAGCCACGGTGGGGCTGCACTGGGGCTGTACTGGGATGGTAGTGGGACTCCAGGTCGGCTGGATACTGGCACTGCAGGATGGTTGTGCTGGGACAGCACTGGGGCTGAACTAGGGTTGCACTGGGCACATATTGGGATGGGGCACTGGGGGGATCTGTTTCCCACTCCAGAGCTGTCTCTGCCCTTCAGGTGACCATGGCCGTGTCACCCCATCCACGGCACCCTGGACAGGTAAAACCGGCCTGGCTCTCCCAAAAATCACACACCAAAGGATTTACAGCAAACTGAGATGTGTTGGGACCTGTCCTGGGTGAAGCCTTCCAGGGCAGGTCCATCCCACCTCCGGATGCTTCTCCCAGAGCCCAGCGCTCCATTTCATCCCTCTGACAGCACAGCACGGGGGGTTATTGCAGCCAGGAGGCCAAAAGAAGAGGGAATGAAGCTCCTTAAAATCAGCAACAACTCAACCTACTTCCAGATTTTTCTGGCAGCCGGGCCCTGCTGGTCCTTCCCACTGGAGTGGGAAGTGGAAGGCTCGGATAGCAGTTGTTTTGTACCAGATATCCACACACAGAGCCTGTTACAACATCCATCAGTTGGATTTAGCTGGAAACAGGCTGGCAAGGCTCCATGCCAGGGATTTCCAGTGGGAAGTTTTCCTGCTGGAGTGCTGGGAGCTCAGCATGGCCGGGCTGGCAAAGGGGCTTGGCTGAAAATGTCACCAAAGCACCAGGACATGGAGGGAACAGCCATCCCAGAGAACTCCATGGGCACCACACTCGGAGCACAGCGGGACAAGGAACGTGGGGTGACATTCAGTACAGCCCCAGCCCCGGACACAAACACACAACTTCCCCATTTCAGAGCTCTCTTGGTAGTTTTTTCAGTATCAGCTCTGGAAAACCCCACTGGCTGCTGAGTGTTTTCTCCAGGGCTGTACCTATTGTCTGGTTTTTAAAGCAAAAGGGAAGTGATTATCCCACCTTCCTGCAGGGTAGGAACAGCCTGGATCCACCATTCACCCTTCCAACCTGTCCATGTGCTCCCAGCTTGGTGTCCTGCAGCAGGGATGGGAGCAGGCTGTGACAGGGACACGTGGGGACCTGTCAGGGACAACAGCTGGGACCACTGGCCACCTGGGCTGGGCCAGTGCCAGCCCCTTCCCCACAGCCACAGGGCTTCCTCCGGATCCCAGAGGAGCACACCAGAGGCAGGAGGATGCTGGCTCTTCCCTCCTGCTTCATCCCTCTCTCCCTAAGCACAGAATAAGGTAAACAGGATGTCTCTGCACTGCCTGACCACTGCTAAAAATATATAATAATAATCCATGGCTTTGGGTTCTCCCAAAAAGCCACAGGTACCCAAATCCAGACACCCACCTCCTCTTCCTGGGCACCAAATTCTGTGGATTAACTTTGCTGTGTTTTGTTTCTATCAAACTATAACACAGCTCTGACTGAAGGCCCAGGAATCATCTGTTTTCCGGACACAGACGCTCTCCAGATCCAAGAGATTCCAGCTGCAGGATATAAGTGTAAATCACTTTTTCCAATAAAATTCTTGCTAAGTTCAGAGTATTTTTTCCCACCTCACGCACAGGCACAAGCATTCCTTCAGGAATGACTGAGAAAGACCACAGAAACTTCAACAAACCCCTTTTTTTGCAGCTTTTCCTAGAAAATAAGAGGATTTCCTATCGTAAACTGCTTAATTACAAATCCCAACGTATTTCCCCATCCGAGTGCTCCGAAACCAGGCACATCTCCATTAAAAACCCCAAATCCAAGCAGGGAGAGCTGCATGTTTATTATTAAAACAAATCACAGGCTGTCCAGAGCAGACCCAGATCTCCTTTATCACAGAACAGCCACGCACAGTAAAGCCGAGGGAGGAAAAATTCCCAAGTCAGGGTCAACGCAAGACTCAAGGCAGGGAAAGAACAAGAACAAGGAGTTTAGTGAGTGTGTGGAGAAGAAGTTTTCAATTAGCAGGAGGTTAAATGAAGCAGCGAGCGCTGAGGGCAGACAGATGATGCTCCTGGCCTGTGTAAATCCCTCAAAGATGGATCTAGACTAAGCTGGGCATGACCTTGATGTTGCTTCCCAAGGGGATTCAAGGGAAAGCTGGCACTCAAGCAAAGCATCGATCACTACACACTACTCACTACACAGACACAGTTCAGGGCTCCATCAGCTTCCCCTTCCTCAGCAACAACCTGAACTGGGGTTCAAACTAGAGCTGGGGGCAGTAGGGGCAGTCCTGAAAAGGCTGGAGTGGGAAAAGGATTGGGAGGGTCAGGGTTACAACATGGACACGTTACATCTCAGCGCTCCACGGCTCCTATTTCTTCCTGCCTCCTCTCTCCTTGAGTGCCAGGTGAATCAGAGAGCCACTCGTCATGTTGTAATAAGCCAGGGAGTTGGAATCCTTGATGAAGATGCCCTGAGGGGAGGGGAAAAGGAAAAAAACACCAAAAAGAAGTCAGAGCAGCAACCTTTCCCAAAAAATCCCACCCAGATGGAGCCTTCCTGGCAATATGCTTGGAACAGAACACTGCAGGTTCTGAAGGCCCTGGAGAGATCCCGGTGTCCAGGACGGACACTGGAGGAGGCAGGTACAGAATCCTGGAATGATCTGGGTTGGAAGGGACCTTCCATGGGCAGGGACACCTTCTACTAGACCAGTGGAACAATGCATGAGCACAGCCAACACAGACAATGTGGCTCCTACAACACAGAGATAAGAAGTCCCACAAGTGAAGTTACTCAGGCTCTACTCCCCACATCTTTTTTTTTTTTTCCTTAAAAATAACCAGCTCAGCTTCCTTTCTCGTTAAGGGTTAACAGAGTATCTGCCCACAGATGAACTCTTGAGGAGATAAGTGCACAAAGTTCACTGCTTAGGCAGCAGGTTGTGCCTGCCTGGGCACATGCATGACTGGAAACAAGTCATTAAAAAGGAACGGGGCCTTTCTGACAGCGCCAGCCTCGAGAGGGAGAGAGAGAGAGAGAGAGAGAGAGAGAGAGAGTGAGAGAGAGAGTGAGAGAGAGAGTGAGAGAGAGAGAGAGAGTGAGC
This sequence comes from Lepidothrix coronata, assembly GCF_001604755.1. Taxonomy (NCBI): domain Eukaryota; kingdom Metazoa; phylum Chordata; class Aves; order Passeriformes; family Pipridae; genus Lepidothrix; species Lepidothrix coronata. Next base: position 526,241 of record NW_016690485.1, on the reverse strand, counting down.
TCTTCCCTGCCGTGTTTTGGAGAGAGCCTGCTCAGAGCTGCCACAGTTCCAAGACTCGCCCACCTCCCAGAGCACACGGCAGAGCTGTGGGAGCAGGCTGCTGCAGCTAAATGTCACAAAAACCCTAATAAAACAACAGGCTTGTTTCAGAGAAAGCCACATCAAGCTTGGAGGACTCGTGTGCAGCAGCAACAACGTGAAGATCTGCTGATGTCACCTATTGAAGGCCTGTCCTGCTGTAACAGGAAGCAGTCCTGTCACCAGGTGTGCTGTGCAGGCAGGAAAAACATTCCCTCTGCTATTCCCAGTGTGCATTAAATTGTACGTTGAGATTTTTCTTTGTAGGAAGTTTTGTGTGTGAGAGAGCACTGAGGTAACAGAATCTGAAGGGCTTATACCCACCTCATACTGCAGCTTCTGCTTCCCAGCTGGCATCCCCGTGGCCTCATGGATCTTAACCTTTATAACAGACACCTGGGGACAGCAAAGGGCTCTCAGTGCTTGTGTCCTGCTGCACAGCCATTCCTGCTCCCCAGCCACGCAGCCCCACAGGGCTGGAGCTGGGAGCAGGCAGAGCTCCCACCCTGCCAAGCAGGGCACCTGCTGCTCCCACAGGGAGCACAGGGAGCAGGGCAGGTTAATGAGCTACGTGCCTGGTCTGAGAGGGGCAGGGTGAACACCAGCACTTGGCCGTTCAGCTTCCATTCCGTCTTGTCCTGCATGTTGGGAACCTGGACTTTGACCGTGACTGGGCCCTGTGGGAAACACAGATAATTAATGTCTCTCACAGGCACAGAGCTCAGGGCTGTGATAACAGAGCACCACACTCAGTGTTTTATTCCCCAAACTACTCACATATCTCAGCTTCTTGGTAAACACACTGTAGTGTATTTGCTTCAGCTCTGAGAAAGTTAGTCCACTGCTCCCAAAATAAAACATTTAGTTGGATTTCTCTCCTTAGTCCTTACTTTTCTGTGCCATTCACTGAGCATCACATGCACTCACAGTATCGTAGAGTGAATGTGTGAAGCATTAAACAGGAGACAGCTTCTCTGTGCACACAGAATCGCAGAATCCCAGGCTGCTTTGGGCTGGAAAGGACCTTAAAGCTCATCTCATTCCCACCCCCTGCCATGGGCAGGGACACCTTCCACCAGCCCAGGTTGCTCCAAGCCCTGTCCAACCTGGCCTTGGACACTCCCAGGGATGGGGCAGCCACAGCTTCTCTGGGCAACCTGTGCCAGGGCTTCCCCACCCTCACAGGGAACAATTCCTTCCCACCCAATATCCCATCTAAATCTCTCCTCTTTTAGTTTAAGTATGCCCAGGAAAACCATACAGCCCTTCTTAAAGGACTTAAAACTCCTCTTGCAACAGGAAAGAAGGAATTCAGCCTCACATTTAGCTCACCTTGTTATGGAATACACCACATCACTCTACTATCATACTGGCATTGATACTCTAATCTCATTGCATCTCCAGCTTAGCCCTCCTCTCCTTAAAAGCTTATTAGCAGCTTTAGTTCTTCTTTACATTATAACCTGCCTCTCACTGCCCTTAATTACAGAAGAGCACTATCCCACTCAACTCTTCCCAGTAAGATACAAAGGAGTTTGATTTGCTCAGGAATGACAGGAGGAAAGAGCCACCTCAGGAAATCCCTCCCTTGCCAGGTATTTTTGCACATCAGCCCCTCTCTGTGCAGGGAGTTGACTTTACAGCCCCTCTGGGCAAAGCAGAACAGCCCAGGGGGGTCAGGGCTCTGCCCCACACGTGTGTACCTTGTTCCTGCGCAGGAATTCCTCCTCTGGAATCAGGCTATCCTCACTCTTCAGTTTCTTGGAGACTGGCTCATCCTCCATGGGTGGTGGGGGGTGAACGGGAGGCATCGGCGCCGGGGACGGAACCGGAGCCACGGGAGGCGCAGGGACAAACGCTGGAATGGGACGGGGGGGACACAGCACAACCCACAGTCACCCACTGAGCACACAGCAAACACCCCCTCACACAAAAAATGCTTTTAGCAGAGCAGCAGAGGCTGAAAATAAATGCCACAATACATGGAGGAAGTTACAACCCACAGCAAAACATGCAAACTTCAAACATTCGGAGATCTCATATTGGGAAGCAGTCCAGGAAAAGATAACAAGGCATGAGAGCTTCCTGCAGATCTTGCAAAAAAAAGAACACGCTCTCAGTTTGGCATGCAGTGGTGCCAGCTCCTCCAGTTAGGAAAGAAAAGAAGAAGAAAAAAAGGAAGAATTGCTTTTTGCATTGTGCTTTTTAACTTCAAAGCACCTAATGAGGGAAGGAGCCAGAAAACAGCTTTTGCTCCTGCAGCAGCAGCTTCTGTGAGGAGCTCTAATACCCACTGGGGTGCTGGCAGCTCCTCTTTACCTTGGATTCTTAATTTTCACCCAGGCAGGCTCCCAGGGGACACATAACTCCCTGTATTTCATGGTGCAGGAGGAGCCTCAAGCCCAAAAGCAATACCAGATAAGCCATACCAAACACCCCAAAACCCCTAATGTCACAATCCCAGCTACACACCAGTATCAGGGCACAGAAGGAAAACCCCTCCAAGCCCACATTATAAAGGAACGATCTGACAATCACCCAGGAAAAGCAGAAGTCACTGACCTGTCGGTACAATCATGGGGGGCGGGCGGGGGCTCATGATGGGGGGAGCAGAGGGGGGCATGGGCACCACGTTGATCCGGGGGGTGTGGATGATGGGGGGCATTGGGGTGGCTATGACGGAGCCCGGAGGCAGCCGGACCACGGACGGCATCGGGGGCCGAGGCATGACTGGAACTGCAGAGACCACGGCAGCACGGACAGGAGGGGGCATCTGGGGAGAGAGGGGGAATTTCCTCAGCAGGTACTGCAGGAACACCCAGTGCTGGCCACAGTCCTGATTCAATTATCCAGGGGAACAGGCCACAGGTTCTGCTGGCCACAGACTTGCTGGGAGCCTTAGTGGCCCCACCATATGGGCAGCCCAAGCTGTCCTGAACAGGCACAGAAGCCTCATTAACAGATTAAACGGTTCCTCCTTCCCTCCCCACTCCAGGATCAGACCTCGAGGCACTTTGTTTCTTTTTTAAAATTGCTATTTGGGAGTCACATTGCAGATCCCTTGGGGCGGGAACACGGGCAGTGAGTCACCTGTGAATGTTTCTTACCTGGAGCTGCTTTTGTCCTGTATCACTTTACACCTACAAAGGCTCCCACCCGTCCTTTGTTAGCCACACTCTCTGCCTCCAAGATCCCAGTGCCCAGGTTTCTCCCCTGCCCACCTGATCCAAGTCTTTTTGATACCTCTAAGGATAAAAAAAACTAAGGATTATTTTCCATTTTTAACATTGTGTTCACTAAGGTTCCTGCAATGTTTCCAAACTACTTTTAAACCATGAACTTCCCACAAAATCCTCTTCCATGCCAGCACCCTGCTGTTATAACCTCAGCCTTCCTCAGGGCTCCCTCCTAATTAACTACAGCCCCAGTAATTGGCTTCTGGAAGCCCAAACACTCACGGTGGGCGGACGAGGCACGGACGTGATGGGCTGAGCGCTGGCGGGGGGATTGGAGGCTGAGGAAGGAGGGGGTGGCTGGGGGATCTCGTTGGGTTTGCTGGGCCCGATCTTCTCCTTGCTGTCATCCTCTGGCACCAGGCCCTTGGCCTTGTGAATGGCTTCGATTTGCTCTTGGAGAGTGATATTGGCCTGAGCAGCCTGTTGTGTGCGGGCCATGCTGCCCGAGTGGCCATCCCAGGTCACCTGAGAGGATAAAACAAATCAGAATAACCCCAATCTGGTCAGACTGCAAAGAAATCCAGGGAGCAGCTTGACAGCAAGAACTCTGAGCATTCACAATACAGGGACCTGTTAAAAAACCCAGTTCCTACTCTACCTTTTCCTCTGGTTTCTGGATTTCCTCTTCACCAATCTTTTTACCAATGGCAGTCTCTTCTACACCGAAGATATCAGTACGGCGCTCTGCCAGCTGCTTCAGGCTGCTTTCAATATCCAAACCTAAGAGAAAAAAACAGCAATTCTTATCTCAAGAGATATAATCAAATAGATCAAGCCTCTGCTACTGATCTTTCAATTATTTGGTACCTAATAGCTGAGTGCTGTTCTTTTTATGGTCACTTGGAAAGGACCCACAACGAACATTAAAGTCCAACTCCTGGCCCCTTTCTTCTTTTTAAAAAGATCCTGGTCTGCAACAGCTATTTCTGTTTAACTTCATAGAAGGCTTCAATGTACTAATGACAAATGTATTCAATTAATCAGCTCATTAAAGACACCCCAATCAGTTCGGATTGTCCCTGTCAGTGGGGCCTGGGGGCAGAGAGGGGCTGTGCTCCCAGCCCTCACCCAGCAAACCGTGTCAGTCAATGCTCAGGCTGACCTGGGGCATAGACCTCGTCATCACTCTGCTTCTCCCGGATGGATCTGTCGCGCTGCTCCAGCCACCGCGGATCCAGGAGGCCGATCCTCATGTGCTCCTGCATTTTACTGGCTGGAATTTTCTCTCCAGTGATGGGAGAAACCAGATACTCATCTGGAGCCGGGGCGGGTGGTAATGGTTTTGAGGCTGGGAAAGCAAAACCACAGTGTTGGTGCAGTGCAGAAACAAATGGTTTGTGATTATTCAGGAAGAAATAAAGGGTTTTTTTCCCGCTAGATGGATTTACCTTTGGGATCATAATCCTTCCGCACAATGACCTGATCTGGTGTGGGAGGAAGAGGGGGTGGCATCGGGGTTTCTGGAGGAGGAGGAACCTTCTGACCTTCATCTTCATCATCTGAGCCCTTATTTAAAAGAAAACAAAATCATAACCAAGTTCCAGCAGTCAAATACTCACAGACAAGATCTGAGAGGCATAAAATCCTACGCAGCGCCGGGAGAACAGATCATGCAGCTTCAAAGCAATGGAGCCATTTTGGCTCTGGACACCTATAGCAGTGGTTCCTTTGGATAACCACGATCCAGAAATTCAGCAGACCCAGAAGAGGAAGCAAATACTCCTCAGCTTCCACATTGCAACAGCCTGGCAAGAAGGGGCTTATGGTTAACCACACTCTTGTTCCCTGTTACCAGAAAAACAGTTTACAGTGGGCAGAGTCTGAAATGAGTCATCTTTCAATGTTCCAGGTTCTGGGCAGAAAAAGCCTGAAGAGACTTAATCAGAGAAATATAAAATCCACACCACTGGGTGACAAAATTACTGGATTTCTCTCTTGGCACTTGTATTATCATGGAAAACATTAAGAAAAACCCATATTCCAGCAGAAGCAGGTTGTTTTGACATTTCATCCGAGGGAAATTTCATTTCCTCAAGAAACTGAAGAACTTCTTACAGTGCGAGTGAAGAGCATCCCAAACCACACAAACTGTGGGGGACAAAAGCAATGCTGATTCCACTGGTCCGTTACCTCATCCATATCCTGCACTTGTGTGTCCTGATCCAGCTGCGCTGGGGGCTCATCTGTTTTCTCCTGCTTTTCATCTTCCTCATCTGACTCCACCTCCATCTCTACCTCCTCACTTTCCCCAAACTTCTCGTAACGCTCTTGGATCAGGATTCGAGCTCCCAACTCTTCCGGAGTGGTGGGAGGAGGGAAATTCCCTACAATGCAGAAAATAGGGCTTCTGTTTCTCTATCTCATTCCTGTGCTCTATAAACAGACAAAAATACCAGTTTCTTGAATGACAAGCAGTGGTATCAAAATCCCTGGGAGCCAAGGGCTATAGAAGGGAAGGTGAGTCTACACAGACCAATGCCCACACGACACATGAAGTGACTTAGACATGGTAACACTATTAGACAGTGGGACAAGCTCTGCTGTCCTGGTGGAAGTGGAGAAGTGGACACGCTAGAGAAAAACAACAGCTCTGCAAACTGTCACTGTAAGGCTTTTCCCTTCATCCCAGAAGGATAAAAGGCTGTAAAACCCAGTGTCTGTCTAAAAATGGCACTTCAGGACATGTCCCCTGCTCAAAGGGGACAAAGTTCCATAGAGATTACAATGCTCAACATCAGTACCTTGCTCATTGGGCTGGAAGTCAACTGTTTCCACAACTACAAAGTCATGCCAATCAATCTGGGCATAAGCAACACGTTCCTTCTCCTTCTCCTCCTCTTCCTTCTTCCTTTCTCGCTCCTGGAACTTGGCCCACTCCACTCTGTAATACACCTGCAGGAGCAGACACAGAGCACACACAGTGTCAGACAGGAACCAGCACAGCCAACTCCATATGGATTGCAAATGAAATGAAGAACAGCTGAAGCTGTGCCAGGGCAGGGTCAGGTTGGGTATCAGGGAAAGGTTCTTCCCCGAGGCTGGTTGGGCACTGACCAGGCTCCCCAGGGCAGTGGGCACAGCCCCAAGGCTGCCAGAGCTCCAGGAGGGTTTGGAAAACACTCTCAGGCACAGGGTGGGATTGTTGGGGTGTCTGTGCAGGGCCAGGAGTTGGACTGGATGATCCAGCTCAGGATATTCCATGATTTTACTTTGTAACCACTTGGAGAGGAAGTTGTGCAGTATCCCTGTGCTGCCAAAAACTACCCCCAATACCAACACTAGCTGGTAGTTTATAAGTCTGAGTCCTCTGTACTCAAGTGACAGCAAGTGACACATCCATTTTATTCTCTGCATATTTGTATTTGCTGCCAGGAAGCCAAAAACATGCAAAGAGAAAAAATTCAAAACATAACCAAAACGCTTCAGCAATTCTGCAGATTTTTCCTGGAATACCTGATCTAGGACTTCCTTGGGATTTTCAGCCTCCTTCTTGAGCTTGAGGAGTAAACCCTTCGGTGGGATCAAGATCTGAAACATATTTTGCACGACAGTTGGTAACAATTCTTTGTGCCAAAGCCTCCTTCAAAGCAATTATTCTCTCTCCACACTGCTAAAAATACCAGCAGACCCCCAAGGCTATGTCCCATTTATTCTACTGCAGCCCTCTCATTACTTACCGCTCATCCCTGCACTTAAAAATACTCACTCATGGCCTTCCAATTATCCTCTATATTTAAAACCCCACAATTTTTTCTTATATTACAATAGTGTGTGGCACATTTAGGTGACACCCCGCTGTGCTCAGCATAATACCCTCTGAAGGGTGCGATTTAAAGGATGGACTTCTCGCCTGGCTGGTTTCAAGGGCTTCAGCGGCCTTCCAAAACCACTCCTGCTGTGGAAGGGATCAACCTACCTTTGTGTACTGCTCCACCAGCTTGGTGAAGTAGTTGAAGAGGCTGTGCTGGGGGCGAAGGAAATCAAACTGGTAGTTCCTCTGCTCCTTCTGCATGAGCTGAGTGAGGAACTGGCGGCCATTCCGAGCCACGAACTGCGCCGTGAGCTTCACCACGTCCAGGTCGAAGGCGGAGATGGACGGAGGGTCCGCGATGAACTCGAACTCCGGGGGCGGCTCCTTCGGAACCACCGTCTCCTGGATCACCTGGGCCTGCACCTGCAGAGGGAATGGACACAGCTCAGTGAATTCTGCAAGGAACCATTTGAAAACACTCAGGAGAACCCATTTTTCCTTCAGCTGCTGCAGGAAAGCAACACCAGTCAAGATATCCTGGCAGCTGCGCAGATGAGAAAAATCAGTACCACAGGGTCTATCTGGCCACCTGTATTCATATTATAGAAAAAAGGTTGTTCCAACAGCAAACAAAACTGGAAACCACCAGGACTTCACTTTAACCCTCCAGGATCATCAGAACCACACAGTGTTGGCTGTTGGCCATGCCAAGCCTTGGATTCAGTCCATGCCCTTTTCCCACCCAGGACATATAAAGGCACAGCTGAACGAGATGAGCAGCGTTTTGTACTCCATCTTTTAAGGGGAACTCGATCCTTCTGGCAGGAAATGCTTCTACAAAACAGTGTGTGCAACAAGCCCAAACTGAACTGCAAGGGATGCCTCTGGCAAGAGACCTAAACACATTCAGCCCAAGTGATCACTAGTGTAAGCACTGTACCAGTCAATACACAGTAATTAAAACGGACCAATTATATATTAGCTTTTTCAAACACAACTCTGAGTTACCAGCACCTGGGGGATGCACATCTGCATCACAACAAAGCCCCAGATGCTCAACTCCAAGCCTCTCACTACTGTCTTTTTGGCAAATGCATAACCAACTCCTCCTTCTTGACTTTCAGGCCTCCTGCTCAACCCCAGGCTGTGCCAACACCCCTCAGCAGCCAAGTTCTTCACCACAGTGCTGGAAGGAACACTCACCTTCTGTGGGAGCTGCTGCTGGGCACTCTGCTGCTGCTGCATGACCTTGGGGATGGCAGCTGAGGGCTCCTGGGCCTTGCCCTCCTTGAACTCGCTGACCTTGTGCCGGTAGTAGGCATGGTAGGGGTCATTGGGGTTCAGGAAGTTGAACTTTGGGTTATTTATCTCATTCTGACGAATTCGGGCTTCAAATTCTGGCCCATTTCTGGGGATGAAGAAGAGAAATTGTTAAAGTGAATGGGCATCAACTCAAGTGGAAATGTCTCTTTCAGAGTGAGACGTGTTGAGGCATCAGCCCCTCAGCAGAGAGTTTTCTCTGCACGTGGGAGGAGTTTATCCCTCAGGAACTCACACCTAACACAGCAGCCAGCTGGATACACACAACTTAAAGGCATTTGTCCTCCTAATTTTGTCTCTAATGTGAATATTCCTTAAGGCAGTTAAAAACTCACACTCACAAGTGTCCCACAATCTCACCTGGCTGCACACGAAGGCCATTTCCTGGACTGACCGGATGAAGTTCACAAGTTACTTACTAAACTAATTTTATTTGCTCTACTAACAAGTTCTTAAGACTAATTTCAGTTCCAGAAAGATCATATAAGGAAAAAAAACTGGTAACCATGAGGCTGTACAGGGACTGGCCACCCTGGAGTGCTACATTTAGGAGAGCCCCAGTCCAGGTGCCATCCACTCCTCCCACCCAAAGCATGAGCTGTTTATTTTAGGGCAGTTTGGGAAAATTCACTGCTGCCACAGTGTGTTTCTCTTCATATTCCCTGGATACCTCCCAGTCTTGTTTAGACACTCCACCTCCTCCTCTTTACAATCCCCAAGGATAAACACAGTCCCTTCCTTATCCTCAGAGGAAGCCAACACTCCTTGGCAGCATTTGAGAGATGAGTTACACAATAAGTATCTTTGACTAGAGCAGCATTTAGTGATTCTCTTAAACTCACAACAGCCACCACATTTCAGCACTAAAACGCAGCCATGACTCCTCTTGGCTACATCACCAAGGCTTCCCTTTCCAGCTGGGATTTGTTCTCCTCCTCAGATCAATCAGAACAGGCCCTATTACTGGTTATTGCAGCACACACTGCACACTTCAACAAGAATTTTATTCATTTACTACCAGTTTCTCTAGTGTGTCTTACACCTCTTCAGTAGAATTTTGTTGTTTCTTTTCCAGTCTCACTGGTCCAGACTCAAACCTTACAATCCTTCACATAAAACCACAGGACTGTGACCTGTTTCAGCTCCTGGAGCTGCCCTGAAGAGGAGAAGAATGAAAATCCCTGGAATCACCAGATCAGTGTCATTTACCTGGCTACAAAGCTGGCAGTCTTGTCCACAATATTCCTGACCTCTGGAGGAGGGTAAATAATTCCCACCACGGGCTTGGCTGGTGCTGCTTCCTCTTTAGGCTCCTCTTCTGGCTGTAATAAAAATTATTTCATTACAAAAGGTGAAGGGGTGTCAGAATTAGGCGTTCCAAACAGCAATCCCAAGGGAACACAGGGCCATTTATCCATCCTCCTCCTCCTCAGCCTCCCAGGCACTGAATTCTTCCTGACACAAGATCTGGCTGAACAGCCCGAATCATCCATCCTACTAATTAATTCCTTGGTTTTTCAGGGTGGGAGACATGTGTCTGCCTGTCAGGGACACTCACTGCAGGGACAGGGACAGGAGGACAACAAGGGAGGCCCCCCCATGGAAATCAAAACAATTCCTCAGGGCATTTTTACCATCTCAGCCTCAACCCTGAGTACCTTAGCAAATATTTAAAGGGGCTCTAATAACACGTCCTGGAATATCTCAGCATTCCTAACCAGGTGTGGAAGTTCTGAATATTCCTAGAGGTGTGTGGGACTACGAGGAAGTAAAACCCGAGTGATTAAGTCCACGTTAAATAAAACACAGTTTTTAATCCTACTGTGGTTGCATCAGAAGCAGTTTCATAGAGAAAAGCTCTGCAGGGTGTTTTTCTCACTGATATTACAGGAGGATCCAAACTAAAATCCCAGAACCCTCCCTGTGGATGGCTTTCTATTCCAGTAAAACCAGAGCCTGCAGGATACTAAAGAATGTTGCTCCTTTCCTCACCAAGCACCTTCCCAAGAAAAGCTGTGATAAGTCAGGACAGGTCTATGGGAAACTTTTCTAATCCCAACAGGGACAGTCAGGGAAAACTTAAAATCCCAGTAAAGCTCCCAGCTCCGCCAAATCTATGGGGACTCCAAGGGGAAAAACAATCCCAAGTCAAACTGATCCCTGGGAGTATCCAGGGCCAGGCTGGATGGGGCTTGGAGCAACCTGGGATAGCAGAAGCTGTCCCTGCCCATGGCAGGGTGTGGGACTGGATGGGCTTTAATGTCCCTTCCCACTCAAACCATTCCATGATTCCATGAAATATGACCTTAATAAAAGTGTTTAAAGAGAAGGACACCATGAATATTTTTAGTTTTCATTCCCACTCCCCCAGAACATGATCCTGAGGAACTGAAGGATCAGGCAGCACCACACTTAAGATGCTGAGTTGCCTTGGTAACGTCTGTGCATGAAACTCATGGGGTTTTTTTGGGGGGAAGCCACAATTTTCCTCCTAAATGTGTTAATACACCCAATCACCCAAGGTTTTCAGTGGGATCAGCTCCCTCTCCATCTCCACGAGGGCTGATGCTGCTGTGTGAGGGTCGGGACAGCAGCTCCAGCTGCATGGGAGCTGAATTCCCATTTCAGGGAAGGTGGGAAGAATATGAATAAGGACAAGACAGAAAGGATCCAGGAGACTACTGGGACACACAGGAATGCCATGCTCCCTTGGACATTTAATCCTTCCATGGGCTGCTCCCAGAGCTCCCGGTGACCCTCCACACCCATCACAATCACAGCCCTGGGGTGCTGCCAGAAGAGAGCTCAGCACCCACCCGGCTCAGCAGGATGGAGCTGCCTAGTGAGGAATCCTGGAGTGCTTTGGGTTGGAAGGGACTTTAAAGCCCATCTCATCCACCTCCTGCCCATCTCATCC
>NW_016690485.1:504531-514139 GCF_001604755.1 Lepidothrix coronata | reverse complement strand
GAACCCCCCCAGCTCTCCCAGCCTGGCTCCAGAGCAGAGGGGCTCCAGCCCTGGCAGCATCTCCGGGGCCTCCTCTGGACTCTCTCCACGTCCTTTCTGTGCTGGGATCCCAGAGCTGGAGGCAGCTCTGCAGGAGGAGTCTCACCTGAGGGCTCGGGGGGCGTCAATCCCCTCCGAACCAGCCACGCACAGGGCAGAACTCCCGCCTCCCCCACACCCGCACCGAGGGGTCAGCGCGAGCGGCCAGACCCGAAACACCCGCGGTCCGCCCCGTTTTACCCCCCCACACCTCATCCCCTCACGGCCCCCCATCCCCTCACAGCTCCCCATTCCCGCACCGGTTTGCTCTCGGCGGGGGGCGCGGGCTGCGCCGGCGGCACGGCCTGCACGGGTCCGGCCGGCATGGTGCTGCTGGGCAAGGCGAGGGCGCTTCCCCGCGGGGCCGATCAGGGACAGCCGAGGATCGATCAGGGTCTGTCGGGAGCCGATCGGGATCTGCCGGGGCCGTCCAGGCCCTGTCGCGACACCGGCACCGACACGGGCGAAATGGCGGCCGCGGGCCCGGCGCTGCGCGTGCGCAGCGGAAGTGACGCGCGGCCGCCAGGGGGCGCACAGTGCCGGGAGTGCAGGGGGGAGACGATACAGCGCGCGCGCGCCATGGGCCGTACCATGAGCGGCCGCAAGGGGGGAGCCCGCACAGAGCAGGCGCGTACCACTGCGGGGCGGGGGGGAGGTTACCATGGCAACAGGGCCGGGACGCCGCGGCCTAGCCCGGCCCGGCCCCTCCTCTCCACCGTTCACCCTGTTTCCTCTCGGTTCCCTCTGCTTCCCCCGCCCTCCTGGAGCCCCCGGGGCCCGGTAACACCGTGCCAGTCCCTTTCCAGCGGGCTATCCCGGTAGAGCGTTCCCTCTATCGCACACCCGGTGACCCCTCAGCACCCTGGCGTGGTGGCCCCGTGGTTCTCAGCCCGTGTCCCACCGCCCACCATGGCGCACCTGCTGGGCCACCGCGGCTGCATAGAGAGCCTGCGGGCCGACCTGCAGGACCTGCAGGCTGCCATTGCCGACGTGACCTCCCGGGCCGGTGCCGTGCGCTTCCCGTCATGGAAGTTCCCTGACAAGGTGTCCTGCGACCTGGACATGTCGCTGCTGCTGCAGCGGTACAGGCACAGCGAGAGCGAGCCCGAGTTAAGCCAGCACTCACACGTGGTGCTGCTGGAGCTGCTCATAGACAGGTGAGACAGCCCTGAGCACCCCAGAGGGAAGGGGGATGTGGGTCCAACCTGCTGAGCTCAGCCGAGTCCTGGGGCCAGCTTTGGGCACCTCGGTACAAGAAGGACATAAAGCTGTGTCCAAAGGAGGGCTGGGAGGATGGTGAAGGGCCTTGAGGAGAAACTGAGGGCACTTGGCTTGTTCAGCTGGAGGAGACTGAGGTTTAAAAGATGAGCCATTCCCTCACAGCTACTGGCCCTAAAAATTAGGATTGGTGTCCCAAAACTTTAGAGAGAGCCTAATCACAGCCAGTGTGCACAGCCTGACTTTGATCCCACCAAATGCTGCTCCATGGAGTGATCTCAGCCGCGGGGGGAAGGTCCCGGGAGCACCAATCCCACCCTCCTGCACCACACTGGCTTTGTGCAGGGGATGGGGAGGGGGCCAACAACCTCTCCCAGCTCCCATTTCTGATCCCTGTGGCTCCAAGGCGTGTTCTCCCGCCGGGACAGGCTCCTGCTGCTGCTGCAGAGCTTCACGGGCTACGCGGAGATGGTGCTGTGCAGGCGCGCGGTGCCGCCGGCGCAGGGCCCGGGACCCTGCATGTCCGCGGGGCTCACGGCCAGGAGGTTCTGGAGCACCATGCTGAGACTGGGGGCCTTCTGCCAGCAGCTCCAGCACCAGGTGAGACATCTGGGGTCACCCCCCCGGGATTTGGACCGTGGTCCTTCTCTGGGACATCCTGTGCTCCAACTCTTTGAGTGCTGACCTGTGTGTCACATCTGTCCCACACTGTGCCCTCCCCACCCGAGTCCCTTCCCTCCCCTACTCCCAGCTGTGCTGCTGGATCCATCCTCCACCAGCATCTCGGGATGGGTGAGCTTGGCTGCCTCTGTAGCTTGGAAAATATTCTCCTCCTGCCAAAATGCTGCAGTTCAGGCGACCCCACTGAGGGGCTGAGCTGCTTCAAATCAGTGAAATAACGGGGTAAAAACACCATGTCCCTCCTCTGCATTTTATTTTCCCAAAAAAGTTCTTTCTTGTGGAGAAGTCTCACAATAATCCATGTGGCATACCCAGGAGACAGCACAGGGGGTGGGAAAGAAGGGATAGTCACAAGAAGGGGAGGTGGGGAGCAGCTTCTGCTGCTGAGGCTGCTCCTTGGTCACTGTCCCTTGGCTGCACTGCTGTCCCATTCCCACAGCTCACACCTCAGATTTGGGCTCTTGTGGATCGTTTCCAGTTCGATCTGGGCACTGGTCCTGTTCTGTGCTCTCTCCCTCAGGACAAGGATTGCAGGAAGGAGATCCCCACACAGCAATCTCCTCCTCACTCTCTGGGCAGTTCGGGCAGCTCTCAGCCCAGGGCTGGCCCCAGCCTGGCCCGGGGCACCCGCAGTGTCCCCACACAGACCTCGAGGTGCCCCCTGGGCTCCTGTGACAGCTGCTCCAGCGCCCAGGCCAGCCTGCGGGAGGTGGGCAGAGCCATCACCAGCCTCTGCCAGAGCCAGAACATCCCCTCGGCCCTCAGCAAATTCCAGGGGGTGCTGGAGGACAGCACGGGGAGAAGGAGCCTCTCTGCGACAGAGCTGAGCTACTGGGCCGCAGAGCAGAGCAAGGATCTCTCCCGGATCAACAAACACCTCCAGGAGCTGCTGCAGCAGCTGAACCCGGTGAAGGCTGAGCTGGAAGAGGTGGGGAAACAGAAGGAGGAGCTGAGGAAACAGGTGGAGGACTTTTCCCGGAAGCTGCAGGTGGAGAGGGAGACCCAAGTGCAGCAGCAGAGGAAGACAGAGCAGAGCCTGAAAGCCAAGGACAAGGAGCATTCGGAGGCTGTGGCCAGGCTGGAGCAGGATAAGAATGATCTAAGGAGAGGTACAGAGCTGTTCCCAGCATTCCCTCCCAGGCCTGGGGTATGTGCAGGAGAAGCACAGAGTTCATGGGCAAATTTGGGCCCCACCACCAGCTGCAGGGCTTTTGCCATGGATTTTTGTAGGTGCTGGGGAATTTTCCCTGCTGTGAGGATAATCCCAGGCAGCAGGAGCTGGTTGTCCATGTCCTGTCACTGCCTCCTCCCTGCTGCAGCACAACACAATCACTGGATAAAAAAAACTTTGGTGGGCCTGTTTTCTGCTTCACTTTAGTTTTTTTGAGGAGCTGATTAATTGGAGGGGTTTTTTATGCTGATTTAGGAGCGGCTCTGCTGGAGGAGCGACTCTCCACCCTGAAGGAGGAGCTGGAGGTGAAGCAGGCAGCTCTGCAGGAGCTCGGTGAGGACCCCCAGGGTCACCCAGCATGCACATTTCCCCCACCCTTGTCCCTCTTATGGTGTTTCACACCCATGTAGCCCCCAGTGCACCCAGATGAGGCTGTAGAGCTGGTAGGGATGGGCAGAGGAAGGGCCTCCTTCACAGCAGCGCCCCAACATCACCCAGTGCAGAATGGGCTGCTGCTAGTGGAGATTAGGGGGGGTCACAACTGTCCTGTCAGACCTTCCCCCCCTTGCCAGGACCTGTGCAGGGCATTGGGGGCCCCTAAATCATAGAATCATGGAATGCTTTGGGTCGGAAGGACCTTAAAGCCCATTCAGATGCACCCCCTGCCATGGGCAGGGACACCTCCCACTAGCCCAGGTTGCTCCAAGCCCCGTCCAAACTGGCCTTGGACACTTGCAGGGATCCAGGGGCAGCCACAGCTCCTCTGGGCAACCTGGGCCAGGGCCTCCCCACCCTCACAGCCAACAATTCCTTCCCAATCTCCCATCTATCCCTGCCCTCTGACAGTTTGAAGCCATTCCCCTTTGTCCTGTCGTTCCATCCCTTGTCCCCAGTCCCTCTCCAGCTCTCCTGGAGCCCCTTTAGGCCCTGCAAGGGGCTCTCAGCTCTCCCTGGAGCCTTCTCTTGTCCAGGTGAACCCCCCCAGCTCTCCCATCCTGGCTCCAGAGCAGAGGGGCTCCAGCCCTGGCAGCATCTTTGTGGACCTTCCACTTGTTCCCCCCCCGCCCACCCTGGGCCACAGCCGCTTTGTCTCCCCAGAGCTCACCAAGACCTCCTTGCTGGAGGAGATGAGGACCACCATGGTGGCCCGGAGCCAGATGCTGGAGCTAGAGGAGAAGGTGCAGATGCTCACAGGCCAGCGGGACAGCCTGGAGCAGGAGCTGAGTGCCACCAGCTTGGAGCTGGAGAAGGAGAAGGTCCGAGTGCAGAGTGTGCTGCTGCACGAGGAGGTACGGCCGGCCCGGAGCTGCCCCCGGTGTCAGGGCAGGGGGGAGCGGGTGCCACAGCCCCACACAACCTCACCCACCCCCACAGTCCCTGCAGGCCAAGCAGAAGCTCCTGCTGCAGCAGCTTGACAGGCTGGACCGGGAGCGGGAGGAGCTGCAGAACAGCCTGGAAGAGGCCAAGGAGGACAAGGCCCGGCTGGAGGAGCAGCTGGAGCAGAGCCGGGAGCAGAGCGGGAAACAGCTCCAGGTGCAGCAGGTGAGAGCTGGTACCCAGGTGTGGGACACAGCTGTGCCACGGGCGTGTCCAGAGCCACACGGTGCCCTGACCCACACCCACAGCCAGAGCTTTCCAGGAGGGGCACTCTGGGTGACATGGTGACATTGCCACATGGTCATCCCTCCCGGGACTCTCCCTCAGCCCCTTGCAGACAGGTCTCCACTGATTTTTCCCACCCAAGGCAGCAGAAAGGGACACCTCAGGCTGCTCCCACATCTCCAGTGTGCCCATTCCTAGACATATTCAGTGCTGCTGCTTCCAGGTCACACAGGGACCTTAGAGCCAAGCCCCTGCACATTATTCCTGTCCCTTTCTCAACTTCATGGGACAACCTTATCACATGAGGAAAGGGAGGGAGCTTTCCATGGAGGTCTGAGTGCTCCCATGGGATTCCTCATCCTGCAAACCTCCCCTCCTCCCCACTGTGCCACGCAGGAGCTGCTGGACAGGCTGCAGCAGGAGAAGCTGGCCCTGGAGCAATCCATCCTGGAGCTGCAGACAAACACGTCCCGGCTGGAGGAGCAGGCGCAGGAGCTGAGGGAGCGGGAGAGGCTCCTGGTGTTCTTCCCTGAGCTCCATGTCCCCACTGAGGCGCAGTTTGAGAGTAAGGGAGTAGCAATACCCCGGGCTAGTGCCTTTGGGGTCTCCCAGGGGATCCTGCTGGCCCCAGACACACCATTTGTCCCACTGATATCCAGGAAGAGCTCAGGCCCTGGGCTGTGCTAAGCTGTGACCGTCCCAACGTGCTTCCCTATGTGGGTGCCATGCATCCCACCTCCAGGCCAGGAATTACAGCAGGACCAGGACATGGCAGAGCTACATTTGCCTGCAGAGTTTGGGGTCCCAGCTGCCACCTCCCAGGCTGGCCCGTGCTCCCAGGCTGGGGCAGGCTCCTTTCCTTGGCAGGCAGGAGGGATGCCCACACCTCTGAGCAGGCTGAGCTCCGCTGGATTTTGCCTGCAGGCACTGGGAACTTGACGGAGGACATGGAGAATCAGCTCCAGGCCAACAGCATCCGGATCGGGGTGCTGGAGCGGGAGAACGCGCGGCTGGGCGCTGTGCTGGCCAAGGTGAAGGCGGCTGCCCAGCAGGGTGTGCTCAAGGTGAGCTGGGGCCATGGGGCAGAGGGGGGTGGGTGCTGTGCACCCCAAAACCACCCCATGGCCCCCAGACATCCTCTGGGGACCGCAGGAGGGCCAGGCTGGGATCCTCATGCTGCTGGGAGGTCGCTCAGCCCTGAGGTGCCCAGGGCCGGTTCCAGCAGTGACACCTCCAGGCCAGAGGCTGAGGGCTGTGACTGGACCTGAATGCTGGGGAGATGTGGAATTTCACCCCCTCTTCTCTTCCCTGCCTCAGCTAATCCCACAGGCCCAGCTGGGGTCCCAGCTCCAAGGGAAGGCCAGCGGGCAGGACACAGGGTGAGTAGGAGCCCAGAGAAAGGGGCTGGGAGTTTCTCTGCTCTTCGTCTTCTCTAACTGCTCCCACCACTGCAGGTGGCCCAGCAGGGGAGGCAGCAGCGACAGCAGAGACAGCAGGGACAGCAGAGGGATGCCGGGATGCATGGACAAGGCCTGGCATCGAGTTCCCAGCAGCCAGCACTCCAAGGTGCTCCGGGCAGGGCCCACATTCCAGGCCAGACCCAGCCTGTCGCTCCCAGTGGGACGCCTGGGGCTCGACCCCCCCTTGCACCACACGGGGACCCACCACAAATAAACACTGATGAGCTGATCTTCTAACAGGGAAATGAACTGTTCCATGAGCAGCCACCTGCCCTGCCCAGGGGGATCTTGTTACCAGGTCTTTGTGCGTCAGGAATGCACATTCCCTTGGGAAACCCGGGCTCTGCCTGTTCCTTGTGGAGCTGCTCCAGGGACGTTCCTGGGCGCTGGAGTTCAGTCACCCTTGGCTACACTGCTGTTGGAGGCCCCAGCACAGCCCTGCCCGTGCCAATGCCTGGGCACTGTGTGTGTTAGTTCCTGCCAGGAACCATTCCCAAGAGGGGACTGGGATGTGGCCACACTTGGAAGAGGAAGGCAGAGCTGGGCTGGGATGAAGGAATCCCAGCCGCTCTTGGCCCACCAGCACAGCCACAGCCTGGAAAAGTCATTCCTCACTCCATGAGCACCCAGAGGGGCTGGGGACTACCGAGGCACTGGCACAGGCTGGCCATGACCTCCCAGCTGCCCCATGAACCCCACACAAGCCACACAGCCAGTCCTTGCTCTGTGTTTAATAGGGATGGACACGTGCCACGCTGCAGCCTGTGGGGCAGGAGCCAGGCAGGGCTCATGGCATGTCCCCACTCACATGTTGGGTGAGAGGAGCCCAGTGGTGGCTCTGCAGCCGACTCGTGCCATCCTTTCTAATAAGTTACTATAAATAAAGCATCCTTGCCCCCTCCCCTCCCACAGCAGGGCCATGGGTCACCCCGCAGTCCTGCCAGCCCCAGCCCTGGCAGGTCTGTCCCCCACCTCCCCGAGGGGCTGGTGCCACAGCCGGGCTCTGCCCACCCTGCCATGGCCACCAGCAAATAGACAAAAAACCCAAGACTTAGAAAAATTCCCATGAGCAGGGCAAGGGTGGCAGGGTCAGGACTCTCCCTGCCCCCAGCCCTCACCCTGTTACACCCATGGGTGCCCCCGTAGCTTCCCTATCTGGCACTGCCCATCTGGACCTCCCACCCCTCTACTCACACCCATCAGAGAGCCCCGAGTCCTTCCCTCTGGTGTCCGGGCGCTGTGGTGGCACAGCCACACTGACCCAGCTCTGGCAGCAGGTGCCACTCACTGGGCACCCCCTGTCCCCTCCCTCTCCCCGGAGTGGCCGTGGGTCTGTCCCTGGAGTGTCCTCAGGCCCGCTAGCTGTCCGTGCAGCAGTTCCCTGCAAGAGAGAACGGTGGAGAGCCATGGCACAGGGAGCCTGGAGGGCTCTCAGTGCTCCCCAGCCCACGCCCTGGGGTGACCAAGGGGTCCTGGCCAGGTGCCATGGCAGTTCTCACCCAGGATGTTGCGCTTGCAGAGAGGGCAGGTCTGCTGCAGCAGGAGCCAGGGATCCACACAGTCCCGGTGGAACTCGTGGGAGCAGGGCAGCACCCGCAGCCACTGCCGGCAGGGAAGGGAGGGCACACATGAATGGACCCAGCAGGGACACAGCCAGACCCTGGCAGGGACACAGCTGGACCCTGACAGGGAAACAGCTGGACCCCGCAGGGACACCTCGTCCCAGGGTGGCACCAGCACCAGTGCCCCCAGGGCAGGCTCCAGGCCCCCCAGTCCCACCTGGCTCTTGTGGAACTGGTCCAAGCACACAGCACAGCTATCGATCTCACAGGCCCGGCTCCGCGGCGGCTTCCCAGGGTGGTACCGCCGGGTTTTCAGCGCCAACAGCCGCCGCCGAATGTGCTGCTTCAGGTCCAGCTGCAAGGGCAGAGCCAGGGGTCAGGGGCAGAGCCAAGGGGCAGGGGCAGAGCCAGGGGCAGGGGCAGGCCTTCGTGCCACTGCCCCAGGCACAGGGCACAGCGGGGACGTTCCCACCTCGGCATCCCGCTCTGACAGGTCCTGCCGCGACTGGCGTTGTGCCTGCACCATGACCCCGGTGCAGAGCAGCAGGGCAATCAGCAGGATGGTGTTCCACAGCTGCTGCAGGTACTTCTGTGGGAATGGCACGGCAGGGGGGTTAAGCTGGAGACCTCCCCCTGCTCCCTCCCCCTGCTCCCCCCCGGTGCCGTACCTGGACCTGCGAGCTGCTCTCCCCGGGGCAGATGACCCCCTGCCACTCCCCGTAGAGGCCCCCTCGGGACAGGCCACACGTGGACCACAGGGTGAGGGTCACCCCCTGCAAGGCAGGACACGGCATTGCTGATGGCCACGGCAGCGTCCGGTGACGGGAGCACAGGTGTTCCGGGAGAAGGAACGGTGGCACTGCCACCTGCCCCGCTCCCACGGGGACACTGGGACATTGTGGGGCTGGGCACTGCGCCCTGCAGCTGCTCCCTGTGCATCGGGCAAGTTTGGCTGGGCACAGCCATGCCCTGTCCTCCCACTGGGAGAGAGAGGAGGAGGAGGAGGAGGAAGGACCTACATACCAGGTTCTCCAGCAGCACCGCCTGGTATGTGATCTTTGCTGTGGCCCGGAGCCCACTGTGAGCAAAAAGGAGTGTCAGTTCCATGGGCACAGCGGGATCTGGGCACAGACCGCAATGCCAGGGAGCACCCCCTTCCCAGATGGGGACCAGGGGAAACAGAGGAACACACAGGAGGTAACAGCGAGACACTCCCTCCCCAGCCATGCCCAGCCCTCAGTGACCCTGCCCAGGGCTCTTCCTCCCAGCCCTGTGCCTCAGTTTCCTCATCTATGACTCCAAGGCAGCAATCCCAATGTCCCACATGTCAGGATGACCGAGGGGGTCCCACTGCTGCAGCTGGTGAGGACAAACACCCCCAGAAGTGTTGGGGGATGCCAGTGCCATGCCGAGAACCAGCCAGGCTGGATAATTTGTACCGAGAGTCCTAAAGCTCTCGGCTGAGGCCACTGTCACCCCTGCTGCCATATGAGGACCCATGGGAGGGCTCCAGCCCTGGGGAAGGGCTGGATCTGACCCAAACCCCCACTGGAAACATGTGTCTCAGCCTGGCACGGTGCAGGCAACACCAGTCCAGCAAACGTGACACGCTGGGTAAGAGATCCCCAGGGCAGCCCCTGAGGATCGCAGATGGGTGGGGGACCAGGCAGGGACCAGGCAGGGATAGGGAAGGGACCAGGCAGGGACAATGCAGGGACCAGGCAGGAATAGGGAAGGGACCAGGCAGGGATAGGGAAGGGACCAGGCAGGGACAATGCAGGGACCAGGCAGGAATAGGGAAGGGACCAGGCAGGGATAGGGAAGGGACCAGGCAGG
>NW_016690485.1:503062-504310 GCF_001604755.1 Lepidothrix coronata | reverse complement strand
GGATAGAGAAGGGACCAGGCAGGGATAGGGCAGGGATAAGGCAGGGACCAGGCAGGGACAAGGTAGAGAAAGGCAGTGCCCAGCCCGTACCGCAGCAGCGCTCCCAGCAGCCTGGTGACGTTGTCGGAGGACTGGATGACGATGACGGGCTTGGCGAGGAGCTGGGACACATCCAGCTGCAGGGGGAGGGGGGCAGAGCCATCAGGGGGGCCCGACCCTGGCCCAGCCCCCCAGAGGCACTGCCCTACCTCCCGGATGGCGTTCTGGTTCAGCGCTAGGATGAGCAGGGCCGAGGCCCCCAGCACCAGGGCTCGCTTCATCTGCAGGGACAGTGGGGACACGCTCAGGGGGCAGCTCAGCGTGTTCCTTGCCAGCCCCTGTCCCCACGCCTCTTTGAGGTCACAGGGGACCCAAAAGGGCCCTGTCAAGGACCCCCCTGGCACCAAGCACAAGCCAGAACCCCCAACATCTGCTGAGGAGACACCTCAAGTGACACCTCTGAAGGCTTGTGACCCACCAATACCACAGCAGCCCCCGGGCCAGGCAGAGAGAACAAGGACTAGGGCCAGGCAGAGGGGACAGGGCCGGGCAGAGAGGACAGGGAAGGGGCAGAGGGGATAGAGCTGGGCAGAGGGGACAGGGAAGGGGCAGAGGGGATAGAGCCGGGCAGAGGGGACAGGGAAGGGGCAAAGGGTACAGGGGCTGACAGAGGTGACAGGGCTGGGCAGAGGGGACAGGACCGGGCGGAGGGGACAGGGCTGGGCAGAGGGGACAGGGAAGGGGCAGAGGGGACAGGGATGGGCAGAGGGGACAGGACCGGGCGGAGGGGACAGGGCCGGGCAGAGGGGACAGGGATGGACAGAGAATGAGGACCAGGACCAGGCAGGGGGGACAGGGCCAAGCAGGAGGTCACCTTGGTGACAACGGCGGTGGTAAAGGACTCCTCCTTGGCCCCGCGGGGGCCCTCGGGTGGCTCCTCGGTGCCCACGGGCACCACCCCAATCCAGCTGTCAGCACTGCCCAGCTCCGGCTCTGCCTCACCCACCTGGGGCACGGCAGGGACCAGGACAGCCGGGATGGACACAGAGGCTTTGGGCATCCCCAAAGCACAGGGTGGCACAGGGGACAGGGCCTGGCCCTGCCTGCACCTCCCCTGTTCTGCTGGGCACCCCCAGGCAGCGAGACCCCCTCACTGCTCAGTGTCCCCCAGTGCCCCCAGTGCCTCCACACCAACCCCCAGTGCCTCCA
>NW_016690485.1:499713-502347 GCF_001604755.1 Lepidothrix coronata | reverse complement strand
GGGATGGGGATGGGGATGGGGATGGGGATGGGGATGAGAATGGGGATGGGGATGGGGATGGGGATGAGGATGGGGATGGGGATGGGGATGGGGATGGGGATGGGGATAGAGATCAGGACATGGGCCGGGGACAGGGATAGGGAGACGGAGAGGGACCAGAACAGGGATAGGGACACGGGCAGGGGACGGGGATAGGGATAAGGATAGAGGCAGAGACTGAGATGGGAAGGGGGTGAGGACCTGGATGAGGATGTGGACCAGGAGAAGTACAGTGACAAGGAGCAGGGACTGAGACTGGGACAGGGACAAGGACAAGGACCGGGACAGGGGTAGGGATGGGGATGAGAACAGAGATCAGGAGAGGGACAGGGAGCTGAGACCAGGACTGAGATGGGGAAAAGGGCTGAGACCAGGCTGGGCAGCAGGACAGGGCAGGGACAGGAATGGCACTGGGAACAGGGAGAGGGACAGGGAGCAGGATCGAGACTGACACAGGGACAAGGGGCAGGACCGGGACAGAAACTGGCACTGGGACAGGGACGGGGCAGTGACAAGGAGAGGAATGAGACCGGGACAGGAACAGGGGTGGGGACCAGGAGGAGGATGGGGAGCAGGAGAGGCACAGGGACTGGGAGCAGGAGAGAGAAGGAACTAAGGCTGGGACCAGGATGGGAACTGGCACCAGGATAGGGAGAGGGACAGGGACTGAGATAGGGACAGGAACCAGCACAGGCAGCAGGACAGGGACAGAGACGGACTGTGGGACCAGGAAAGTGACTGACACCAGGAGAAGGAGAGGCAGAGACAGGGACAGGCACGGACACACAGCCCATCTCCATGTGGATGTGGGGGCACATGGGGTACCATGGGAACAGAGGGACACGTGTGCTCTGGGGGACACAGCCAGGAGGAAACAGGGACACACAGCCCTGCACACATGGGCACCCCATCCATGCACCCACAGCCGTGGCACACACCTGGGTGACAGGCACACACAGCTGGGTGACAGGCACACACAGCTGGGTGACACGGGCACACACATCTGGGTGACAGGGACATGCACCTGAGCAACATGGACATGCAGGTGGGTGACAGGGACACACACCTGTGTGACACAGGCATATGCAGCTGGGAGACATGGACACAGCTGGGTGACAGGGACACACACTTGGGTGACACAGGCACACCCTGGGTGACAGGGACACACATCTGGGTGACGTGGATGCACACCTGGGCAACAGGGACGCACACCTGGGTGCCAGGAACACACACCTGGGTGACATGGACACACAGCTGGGTGACACAGTGGCACACCTGGGTGACACAGGCACACACTGGGGTGACAGGGACACAAACCTGGGCAACAAGGACACACACTGACACCTGAGTACCCCAAAACCCCACTGTCCCCCACACCTGACACCTCAACACCCCCACCCCAGTTGGTGCCAGACGCTCCCGGCCCAGCTCCTGCCACGTGTGCCCAGCTCATGTGCCACCAGGAGGATTTGCTGGCTGGATTAGCCCCGGCACGGGCCTGGACTGACCTGCTTTGGGCAGGGGCCACACTGGGGACGGGGCTCGGGGCCGTGGGACCCAGCTCTGGGTGCCGTGGGATGGGTCTGGGCGTGTCCCTGTGTCCCCTGTGTCCCTGGTGTGTCGTAACTGCGGGGGTTTAATCACAGGCTGGGCACGGTTCTCCTCCCACGGCCGAACAGGAGCCGGTTTAACCACACGAAACACTCCGATTGCGACGGGCCGGCTGTGCCATAAACAACATCCAGGGGCACGGCCGGCCTGGGAACCGGTGTGGAGGACTGTGTGGGTTTGGGGAGGGACACCAAAACAGGGCCTGGGAGGCGGCTGCTGCCAGAGCTGCCCCACAGAGGGGACACACGAGGGACACGCACAGGGTGTGAATGGCTCCGGGGAGCATCCAGAGGTTTGTGGGATATGGATGGCTTCCTGTGGTTCCAGGGGGCATGGATGGCTCCATGGGACATCCATGGGTCCATGGGACACACACAAACCTAAGGGACACATATGACTCCACGGCACATGTATGGCTCCTTGGGACATGCACAGCTCCATGTGGTTCCATGAGACATCCACAGGTCTGTGGGGGACACATGGCTCTGTGGGACATCCACAGCCCCAGGGGACATGTTTCATGGGACAGGGATGCTTCCATGGGATATCCTTGGACATGTATGACTTCATTGGACATCCATGGGACATCCACAGCTCCATGGGACACATATGGCTCCATTGGACATGCAGCGCTCCATGGGATACCCATGTGTCCATGGGGGACATGGGGATCCATGGGACATCCACGGCTCCATGGGACATGCACAGCCTCATTGGAGGGGACAATGGGGACAGGAGAACCTTCCCCTGCTCTGGACCCTGACCAGAGTGGTTGTGATTGCCAGGGGCTGTGGCACCTGCAGAGAGCTCTTCTCCTGGCCAGGCCTCCCTTCCTGGCTGGGGTTCCCCCTCGGGGAGGTCCCCTCTCCCTGGGGACCCAGGACCTGGCAGTGGGAGGGTGACCCCCATGTCCCTGGTGTCTCTGCCCCCAATCCCCTGTCCTCCAGTCAGTGCCTGAGCCCTCCCTCTGTCCCCTGTCCCCAT
>NW_016690485.1:441951-499384 GCF_001604755.1 Lepidothrix coronata | reverse complement strand
CCCATCCCTGTCCCCATCCCTGTCCCCTCTCCCTGACACCTGCCCCACCCAACCCCCCTGCCCTGCTGTGCCCCCCAAACTCTCAGAGGACCCCCACCCTCCTGTACCCTCCATAACCCCCACAGACCCATACCCTCATCCCTTCCATGCCCCTCATACTCCCCAAGCCCTCGTACTCCCTATACCCCTCCATGTCCCCCATGCCCCTATACTCCCCATGCCCCCTATAGCCCCCAATGTCCCCCATACCTCCTATAGCTGCCCCATACCCTCAAGTTCCCTGAGCCCCCATACACCCTACAGCCCCCATACACCTTCATGTCCCACATACCCCCCAAGCCTCTCCATGACCCCATATCCCCTAGACCCCTCCATTTCCCACATCCTCCCCACGCCCCCACACCGCTCCGTGTCTCCCATAGCCCCCATATCTCCCTGTGCCCCAAGCCCCCTATAGCCCCCCTACCCTCTATACCCACCATATCCCCCACACCCCTCTGCGTCCCCCCATGTCCCTCATATCCCTTACAGCCCCCACATTCCCCCACGCTCCCCTACAGCCCCAAGTCCCCCCGTGTCCCCATATCCCCTATGCCCCCCAAGCCCATCACCCCCCCTCCCGCGGCGGCGGCGGGCGCTGACCGTGCGGGCGGGGGTCGGGCAGGGTCCAAGGCCGCGGGGGTGTGCGGGGGGGCCGGGCCGGGCCGGGCGGGCGGGGGCGGTCCCGGGGCGGTGCTCGGAGGCTCCGCGGCCGCCGGGGCCGGGCAGAGCCGCCCGCAGCGCACCATGAGCGGCCGCGTCGGGGACCTGAGCCCGCGGCAGGCGGAGGTGCTGGCCCAGGTGAGCCGGGGCGGGGGGGCCAGGGGGCTGCGGGGGGACCGCGATGAGTCGCCCCGATGGGCTCCCGCATCCGCCGCCCGCCGCGGGCACCGGCATCACCCCCGCCCCGCACCCCAAACCTACCGGCATCACCCCCGCTCCCGGCCCCGCGGGGCTCCGCTCGCCCTAACCGCAGCCCAAACCCACCGGCATCACCCCTACTCCCGGTCCTGGGGGGGCTCCGCACCCCAATCCCACCGGCATCACTCCCACTCCCGGCCCCGGGAGACTTCCGCTCCTCCAGCTCCTCCATCCCGAATCCCAAACCCACAGGCATCATCACTGCGCCGGAGCCGGGGAGCTCCTATCGCCCCCAGACCCCAAACCCGGCCCAGGAGGGCTCCCACTGCCTCCACTCCCCATCCCAGACCCCAAACCCCCGGGCTGAGCCCCACCATGGTGCTGCCCACCAGGGACTCCCGGGTGGGTCCTGGGGATCCCGCTGGCTTGGACCATCCTGCTGGTGACCCCCCAGCCTTCTCCCATCCTTCCCACGGGACTGGGGAACCTCCTGCCTCACCACAGCGCCCCTGGGACTGGGGTTTCCTGTCACCTCCATCCCACCCTGGACCCCCAACCCACGGGCTGAGCCTCTCGTGGTGCTGCCCAGTGGGGACACCTGGGTGACCCCCTGGACTGGGCACTGCCGAGCCCCATTTCCCTCTCCCACCCTTCCCGTGGGACTGAGGAACCTCCCACCCTGCTGCAGAGTTCGGGGGACCAGGAACTAGTGACTGTCACCCACCTCTGCCAGCCCCTTGTGGGGTGCCAACTTTTATTGGGGTTCACTGTACCCCAACCACAAAGGCATCCCTGAGCCTTTATCTTATCGCTGCCTTTCGGACCCAGCCAAACTCCACGGGCGGGCGATGACCCCGCTGGGTGCCAGGATGGGGGGCAGGGGCAGGCGTGGGGCACAGAGCCCAAACTGTGCCCAGTGCCAGCCATGCCCCAGCAGGAGAGGGAGGCGAGTGGCCAAACCCGTCTGTCCGCCAGCAGGGTGAAGGAGCTAATCCCGGGTTTAATTACCCCTAAATTCAGCAGGAGATAAGCTAATCAGGCTCATTAAGGGAAGGGCCTCGGCTGGTACAGAGATTTGGGCCGCAGCCTGGCCTGGGTGAGCGGGGCCACATGGGAAAGGGATCCCAGATCCCCCAACCCCCCAGTCCTGCACCCCAACACCCTCCTGCCTGCACCAGGGGGCTGTGACCCACTGGGAGGTCGCTGGAGCAGGGGGATGCACAGTGACTGGCTCCATCCCAAAGGATGTCACTGGAGGGGACCGGTTAGCCTGGCTCCCGTGGGGTGGTGACAGCCCACACAGCCTTGTGCAAGGGCTTGGGACACCCAGTGCCTGGGGACACCCGGTGCTGGTGGCCAGCCTGGGGACAGTCCCCTGCCAGGAGGTGACCGGTGATCCCGGCTGCAGGTGGCAGCAGGGACAGGGCACGGCGTGACCCTTCCCTGGGAACGTCCCAGTCTTGGCTGAGGGGTTTTTGGGGTCACAAGGAGGGGACAAACCTCCAGCCTTGGGGTTTCTGGGGAGGGATCAGGGACACCTTCACCAACTGTCCCTCTTGTCCCCGCAGTTCCGGGAGAAGCTGCAGGATGTGCTGCCCTCCCTGCCCGCTCAGGACGACTATTTCCTTCTGAAATGGCTCCGAGGTAACCCCAAAGTGTGGGGCATCCCTGGGGGGGGGCTGGGAGACTCTCGGAGGTCCTGCGGGGGGCTGATCTCTGAGCTCTCTGCTCTCTTGCAGCGCGCTGCTTCGACCTGCCCAAGGCAGAGGCGATGCTCCGCAAGGTGAGAGGGGCACCCCGCTTTTGGGGTGTCCTCGGGCTGTCCCCTGGCATGGGACATACCTGGCATGGGAGAGTGCACCCCAGGCCATCAGCCCAGCCCCTCTCTCCCAAGGGTGACGTGCCCATGGGGTGCACCCCCTCCCATGGGGTCCCCAAACCTCACCCCGGCTCACTCTGCCCCCCCCCAGCACCTCGAGGTCCGCAAGCGCATGGACGCCGACAACATCATCGCCTGGGAGGCACCTGAGGTGGGTGTCCCTGGCCCCCCGGGGTGTGGCCCTGGAGGGGACTGTCCCCCTGAGCCCCCCCAGGGGTGTGCAGTGCCCTGAGCCCCCCGTGCTCCCGCAGGTGATCCGCAAGTACATGTCCGGGGGGATGTGCGGCTACGACCGTGAGGGCAGCCCGGTGTGCTACGAGATCATCGGGCCGCTGGACGCCAAGGGGCTGCTCTTCTCTGCCTCCAAGCAGGACCTGCTCAAGAACAAGTTCCGGGACTGCGAGGTGCTGCGGCACGAGTGCGAGCAGCAGACCCAAAAGGTGGGCACCTGCCTGTGCCCTGCTGGCCACAAAGGCCCTGTGCCCACCAGCCCCATGGGACCACGGCCCTGCCAGCCCCACTAGTCCACATCTGGTCCGTCCCTCCCAGCCAGCATCCTCCCCAGCACTACAGGTCCATGTCCTATCCCCCATAAGTCCACCTCTGGTCCATCCCTACCACCCAATAACCTCCCCAGCCCCACTTGTCCATCCCTGGTCCATTCCCATCAGCCTCACAAGTCCATGTCCTGTCCATTTCCACCACCCAGTGTCCTCCCCAGCCCCATACATCCATCTCTGGTCCATCCCTACCAGCCAACGTCCTCGGCTGCCAGCTCTATTAGCCCATGTCCAGTCCATATCCATCAGTCCATATCCCTGCCAGCCCCACGAGTCTGTGTTCTGTCCATCTCCCCCATCCAATGTCCTCCCTAGCCCTATAGGTCCTATAGATCCAGGATCCCCTGTCCATCCCCCTCAGTCCATGTTCCTGCCAGCCTTACAAGTCCACATCTGGGCCTTCTCCATCACCCAATGTCCTCTCCAGACCGATATGTCCATCTCTGGTCCATCTCTACCACCCAATGTCCTTGACAGCCCTATATATCCTGTATGTCCGTGTCCTGTCCATCCCCCTCAGCCTGTGTCCCTGCCAGCCCATGTCCTGTCCATCTCCACCACTCAATGTCCTCCACAGCTCCACAGTCCTCATGCATCTATCTCTGGTCCATACCTACCAGCCAATGTCCTCACTCACCAGCCCTATAGGTCATTCCATCCCCCTCGGCCCCACAAGTCCATGTCCTGTCCACTCCACCATGGACCATGTTCCTGCCAGCCTCATATGTCCATCTCTGGTCCATCCCCACAACCCAGTGTCCTTCCCAGCCCCATATATCCATGTCCTATCTATCCTCACAAGCTCCTGACCCCCAGCCCATGTCCCTGTCCCAGCTGGGACCCCCAGGTCCCGTGATGCCCCTTGTCCACACACCAACACTTGGGAGGAGGCTGTGGCTGGAGGGGACCAGCCTGTCAGGGACCACTCCATCCCTAAACCCCCTTGCCTAATTCCCCCCATCCTCCTGCCCCAGCTGGGCAAGAAGGTGGAGATGGTGATGATGATCTACGACTGCGAGGGCCTGGGCCTGAAGCACCTGTGGAAACCAGCCGTGGAGGCGTACGGGGAGGTGAGGGGTCCTGCCCATCCCACTGCCCTGGGGGACCACAGGGATCCAGGCTGAGCCCTGGCCCTGGGGATGATGCAGGAGCAGGTCCCTGTGGTGCCCTGCAGCCCCCAGCATTTTGGGGTGGGGGTCCTGGTGGCTGCATGGGATGGGTGACCTGAGCTCCCCCCATCCTGCAGCTCCTGTCCATGTTCGAGGAGAACTTCCCGGAGTCCCTCAAGCGCTTGTTTATTGTGAAGGGTGAGTTCAGCCCCGGGGCCCTGCTCCCCCTGTCCAGGTCCTGACACCCCTCTAACACCCTTCACCGCCCCCCAGCCCCCAAGATCTTCCCCGTGGCCTACAACCTGGTCAAGCACTTCCTGAGCGAGGACACGCGCAAGAAGGTCGTGGTGCTGGGATGTGAGTCCTGACCCCCCTTGGAGCATCCAAAACAGGGGTGACACTCTGCTGTCATCTCACCCAGGGGGATACCCCAACCCCGGGGGGCTCCCCAGCTGGGCTGGGGCTCACAGCCCCCCCAAACCCACTGTCACCCCCCAGCCAACTGGAAGGAGGTCCTGCAGAAGTACATCGACCCTGACCAGATCCCAGTGGAGTACGGGGGCACCATGACGGACCCCGACGGGGACCCCAAGTGCTCCAGCAAGGTAGGAGAGGCTCCCGCTGGATTACTTAGGGGTGCCAGGTGGTTCCCCCATGCCCACATCCTCCATCCCCTCCCAGATCAACTACGGGGGGGACGTGCCGCAGAGCTACTACGTGCGGGACCAGCTGGCACAGCAGTACGAGCACTCGGTGGTGGTCAACCGGGGGTCGTCCCACCAGGTGGAGTACGAGATCCTCTTCCCCGGCTGCGTGCTCAGGTGAGCAGGGCTCGGTGCCGCGGGGCGGGGAGGGGGTGACACCCTGGCGGTGCCCCCAGCCCACCGCAGGCCCCCCGTGCCCGGCGCAGGTGGCAGTTCCGCTCGGAGGGCGCCGATGTGGGTTTCGGGGTGTACATGAAGACCAAGATCGGGGAGCGGCAGCGGGCGGGCGACATGACCGAGGTGCTCCCCAACCAGCGCTACAACGCCCACATGGTGCCTGAGGACGGCTCCCTCACCTGCTCCACGCCCGGCATCTGTGAGTGACCCCGGCCCCGGGGTGCTCCCCGTGCCCCTGACCCTCGGCGGTTCTTCCCCTCTGTCCCTGACCCCCGGGGTGCTGCGGGGGACCCCCGGGGTGTTCCCCCCATGTCCCTGATCCCCCGGGGTGTTCCCCCCGTGCTCCTGACCCTCGGGGGTGCTGGGGGGAACCACCGAGGTGCTCCCCATGTCCCTGGCCCTCGAGGGTGCTCCCCTCCATATCCCTGCCCCCCGACGAGTGCTTCCCCCGTGTCCCTGATCCTCAGGGGGTGCTTCCTGTGTGTCCTTGACTCTGGGGTGCTGGGGGGGACCCCTGGGGTGCTCCCCCTGCTTCCCTGACCCCCGGTGTGCTCTCCCCCTGTCTCTGACCCCGGGGTGCTCCCCCGTGTCCCTGACCCCCCGTCCCATCCCTCCCCCAGACGTGCTGCGGTTCGACAACACGTACAGCTTCCTCCACTCCAAGAAGGTGAGCTACACCGTGGAGGTGCTGCTGCCCGACACCGCCTCGGCACAGCAGATCCAGCAGCTGGGGGACCGGCTGGGCGAGGTGTCCCTGAACCACAGCCCATAGACCCCCCCGCCGGGCCCCCAGGATGGCCGGGAGCTCCCTCGGAGGAGGATGGAGCCGGGGCTGAGCCCCGGAGCTGACGGACTGAGGCGAGGGCTGAGCGCGGCCGGAGGGGGCCGAGCGCCCGCAGCCCCCCCCATCTCTGTGCCTTACGTGGGCCCTGCGCCCACCCACTGCTGCTGCTGCCTGGGGTGGGGAGTAAAGGGACGGACTGAGCGGGGTCTGCTCCGGTTTGTGGCCCTCGGGCCCAGAACTGCCCCCCAGCGCCAGATCTGCCACTCCAGTCGCACAACTGTCCCCCAGCCCCAGATCTGCTCCTGCTGCCCACCTGCCCCAAAACTTCCTCAAAGCCCCATAACCGACCTCCAACCCTACAACTGCCCCTACTGCCCCACCCCGGTCCCATAACTAACCCTCCAGCCCGAGAACCGCCCCCTAAACCCATAACTGCCCCTGCTGCCCCCCAGGCCCAGAATTGCCACCCCAGTCCCAGATCTTCCCCCGCTGCACCCCAATAACTGCTCCAACCCTATAACTGCCCCCCATCCTATAACTGCCCCCAACCCCATAACTTCCCCTGCTGCCCCCCAGGCCCAGAACTGCCTGCTGCCCCCAATCCCATAAGTGCTGCCCCCACCCTATAACTGCCCCTCCTGCCCCCCCCAACTGCCCCCGTGTCCCCCTCCACGTGACCGCCGGTCACGTGCGCAGCCAGGCCCCGCCCCCACCGCCATCTCGCGGCCCAACGGGGCGGGGCCCTTGATGACGTTCGGGGGGGCGGGGTTCGGTGACGTTTCGGGGCGGGGCCGAGGAGGGGGCGGGGCATGCGGCGGGAGCGGCGGGCGCCATGGGGGCGGCGGAGCAGGACGTGTACCGGGACACGTGGGTCCGATACATGGGTGAGCTCCGGGACACCGGGCACCGACGGGCACGGGGGGACACCGGGCACCCACAGGCACGGGGGGACACCGGGCACCCACAGGCACGGGGGACCGGCACCGGCAACTGCGGGAACTCCGGGAACAAGCACTGACATGGAGCACTGACACCGGGAACCGGGCACTGACATTGAGTATGACACCGGGAACCGGGCACTGACACCGGGGACCGGGCACTGACATTGAGTATGACACCGGGAACCGGGCACTTGACACCGGGAACCGGGCACTGACATTGAGTATGACACCAGGAGCCGGGCACTGACACCGGGGACCGGGCATTGACATTGAGTATGACACCGGGAACGGGGCACTGACACTGAGCACTGACATCGGGAACTGGGTACCGGCACCGGGCACTGACACCGGGAACTGTGGGCTGAGATTGGGTACCAGCACCAGGAGCTGCAGGAATGCCGGGAACTGAGCACTGGCTCTGGGCACTGGCACTGGGTACTAGCACTGGGAACCAGGGCACTGATACCCGGTACCAGCAGTGGGAACCAGGCACTGACACAGGAAACAGGGCACGATACCCAGCACCAGCACTGGGCACAACAGCGGGAACCAGTACCGGGTACTGCCACTGGGTACAGGGTACTGTCACAGGGCACCAGCAGCAGGCACTGACACCAAGAACTGAGCAATGGCACAGGGCACTGACACTGGGAACTGGGCCCTGACATCGGGTGCCAGCACCCGGGGCAGGGGGCACTGACAGTGGGTATGGGGTCCTGGCACTGGGCACTGGCACCGGCTGTCGGCTGCTGTCACAGGGCAACGGGAACTGCGCGATGTCACTGGGTACTGACGTCTGGTGTTGGGCACTGACAGCAGGAACCAGGCACTGATGTTGGTTGCTGGGCACAACAGAGCACTGACAGACATGCAGCACAGGTACCAGGCACTGTGTTGGGTACCAGCACCAGGCACCACACCAGAAACTGGGCACTGACACCCAGCCCCATGTACTGGGCACTGCACAGGACACTGACCCCCAACACTGACCCAGGGTACTGGGTATCAGCACCACACCCCAGCACTGAGCACTGGCACTGCACACCAGGTACCAGCACTGCAGAGCAGCACCACAACCTGGCACCAGCACCAACTACCCATCATTGTCACTTGTGCTGGGCACCAGCACCTGTACTGGGCACTGGGACCATCCACCGGGACCATCCACAGACACTGGGGACCACAACCCAGTTACTATCACTGGGCACTAGTCATAGACACTGATACCAGCACTGGGCACCAGTCACACACATCAGTACTACCACTGGGCACCAGTCACAGACACCAATACTGGCACTGGGCTCTGGGCCCTGTCACTGGTCACCCCCAGCCCAGCTGTCTGGTGGCAGTGGGGTCCAAGGAGACCCAGCTGCTCCAAATCCCTCCATGCAGGATCCACCTCTGCTTACAGTGACATAGGGACACCGAGGGAGGACAGAGGGACACTGGAGCGGTGACGTGGGTATACAGCCTGTCCCTGTCCGTGCTGACCCCCCCATGCCCCCCAGGTTACGCCAACGAGGTGGGCGAGTCGTTCCGCGCGCTGGTGCCGGTGCCGGTGGTGTGGGCCAGCTACGGCGTGGCCACTGCCTACGTGACCGCCGACGCCATCGACAAGGGCCGGAGAGCTGCCACCGTGAGTGCCACCCCATCCCCACCTACCCCCACACACCCCACTGACCCCCACTGACCCCCACTGACCCCGTGTCCCCCCAGGCCCACGCGCAGGACCCCACGCAGGTGGGGGTGGCCGTGGTGGACACCTTCGTGTGGCAGGGCCTGGCCTCGGTGGCCATCCCCGGCTTCACCATCAACCGGCTCTGCGCCGCCTCGCTGGCCCTGCTGGGGACCCTGACCCGCTGGCCCCTGCCCCTGCGCCGCTGGGCCACCACCGCCCTGGGGCTGGCGGCCATCCCCCTCATCATCACCCCCATCGACAGGTATCGGGGACACCCGTGGGCGGGGGGGCAGGCAGGTACCACCACCCCATCCCTGCATCCGAGGGATGGAACGTGACTTGTCTCAATGTGGGCTTGGGGCTGGGAGCATGGGGGGCTGGGGGGGTGTCTCCACCCCAGAGGGGCTTTGCTGGAGTCCAGCAAGGACACGTCCCTGTCAGGATGGGGATTACCCAGAGCTGAGCTGGGATTAGCACACTGAAGCTGTGCTAAACCTTGTTTTGGTGGGGCTGGTGTCTTGGGGTCATTAGGGACAGCCCCACCCATCCCCCATCACATCCAGTACCACAGGGACCTCCCTGAGACCCCCCCACTGTCCCCTCTCCTGCCGCAGGACTGTGGATTTCCTGATGGATTCCAGCCTCCGCAAGCTTTACGGGACACCAGGAGAGCCCCCGACACCCCACTGAGCCCCTCCAGCCCTGCACACGCTGGGGAAACCGAGGCACTGCTGTGACCCACCTACTGTGACCCCTCGCTCCAGTGATGACCCCGGAGCGGCTGCTCTGCCCCACACTGGTCCTAATAAACCATTTCAAACGTGAGCCCTGCTGGGCGATGCTCAGGTGCCACCACAGCTGGGCCGGAGCCATGTACCCTCCTGGGGGGACACGTGGGTCTGGCTGGGACCCAACCCATCTTGGGGATCTCCACCCTGGGACAGGGGGTCTTCACCTACCCAGAGCAGCCCTGGTGGCCCCACCATGTAGCCCCTCCGTCTCTTCACAGCCTCATGGGACATCCTGCAGACTGTCACCCTAAGGAGCTGCCACCATGTCCATGGTATCCAGGGACCCAAAATCCCCCCAGCTTCAGCACCACAGCCTGGGACTGTGCCACCACACCTGGAAGTCACATCTCCAGGTACCCAGAGGAGCCTGGAGCAGATATGGCTTGTCAGTGTAGTGGCACGTCCCCATCCCATGGTGGCATCCACACACTACCACCAGGAGAAGTTGTAGAGAAAACAAAGCCATGTTTATTGTGGAGAAAGGGGGTCTGGTCCTGCCTCACCCCGTTTCCCTGTCTCCCTGAGGACCAGGGCCCCCACCACGCTCTGCAGCTCAGCCTGGAAGGGAGACCTCTGCCTCGGTGGCCGCTGTCCCCGCCGGCGTGTGCCCAGGCGCCAGGTGGTCAGGGCCAGCCCCAGCAGCCCCCCCACCACGGCGACCACCACCACGGCACTGCCCACCAGGGCCAGCCCGGCCAGCAGGAACCTCTTCATGGTGTGGCATGGCCCTGGGGACAGCAGAAAACACACCAGTGGGGGGGTCACTGGGTGGTCCAGCACTTGGGGAGGGAGGTTTGGGGACATGGCAGAGGGTTGGGGTGTCCCTCACCTTCGTACCACGGCACCTTCTCCTTCTGCACCAGCACTGGTCCAACTGTCTCCCGGTGGAGTGTCCCCTCACCTGGGAATGCTGTGGGAGGACATGGCAAATACAGCCCATCCCAGGCCCATGAGCTCCTCCCAAGACCCCAGAACAACGTGGAGTCAGGGTGTCCCACCCCCGCTACCTGGCAGGTGTCCTGGGAGGGTGTCACCGCGGGGACAGCTGGTGTCACAGCAGTGGCACTGGGCACTCCGGGAAGGGTCCTCTGCGTTGTGCCAGCTGGGGGAGAGGACAGAGCTGGGGGGATGGTCTAGGGGTCCCCATACTCCAGCACAAGACCCACATGGTGTCACCCCAGAGAAGGTGTCCTCCAGGTGACTCCAAACACCTCCCTAATTCATCTGCACCGTGAGGGTGCTTGGACCTGTGGTGATGCCACCAGCTGCCATCAGAGAAGAGGCATCCAGCCTGCAGTGGGGTGACCTGGTTGCCCCCCAGGTGGGTCCCCGTGACCAGTGGGTTCTGCTCCCAACACACCCACGAGTGCTCCAGCACCCAGCGTACCTGGCCGTGGTGTGGCTGTAGAAGCAGGACCTGATGGCGTGTCCTTGTCCCCACGCTGTCAGCAAGCAGTGCACATAGACCTGCCAGGACACCCCCCTGCTGTGTCCTTCCTTGGAGACCCTGCTCTCCTCCCCTCCAATCCCGGGGGGCTGAGACCACGCCAGCAGGGAGCTGGATGCCTCAGGAAGGAGCTGGATGCCCCAGGAGGGACAGTGCTTAGGGAATCCCAGGTCATCCCCCTCCATGGGACCTCCATCCCACTATGTCCTTCCTTCCTCAGAGACCCTGCTCTCCTCCCACTCCACCCTATGGGGCTGAGACCACCCCAATGCCCCTGGCAAGGCAGTGCTTTGGGACCCCCAGGTCATCCCCCTCCGTGGGACCTCCATCCCACCATGTCCTTCCTTGGGGACTTCACTCTCTTCCCACCCAACCTTCCTCCAAGACCACCTCAGCAGAGACAGTGCTTTAGGACCCCCAGGTCATCCCCCTCCATGGGACCTCCACCCCACCACCAGGGCACCTCCCTGACCTCACCTCCTCCTCCTCAGTCTCACCCTCCAGCGTGGGGGCCAGGATGGAGAGCTGGAGGGCAGACTCCCCTCTCCAGTGCTGGACAGACACACTTCCCAGCTTCTCCCCGTGCAGGCATCTGTGGCAGGGGAGTGACACAGGGACATTTCCTGGCTGTCTCCAGGCCCTGGACAACCCCCTCCCATCAGGAGGCCCTGCAGGACCACAGGGTGCCTGTAGAAGAAGGGGTCCCCACTTCCCACCCCACCAGCACTGACCCCTGGCTGTTCACCACCATGAAGACCCTCCTGGAGCGTCCTGGCTGCTCCACGATGGTCCCATAGCACTGGTCCACATGGATCTTCATGGAGAAGCTGGGACTGAAGTGGACACTGGCTTCCAGATGGATGGCAGAGCTGGGGCTGAGCACCAGTGGCTGCCCCGTGGCACTGGGGTCCCCTGAGGGGAGTGTGGGTTCAGTGTGACACCCCCAAACCTGTCCCACCAGAGACAGGGACACCAGGCACATCCCAGATCACCACCCACCAGCGTCTTGGCCTCCATCCCTGCAGCTCCCCCATTTCAGAGCCCACCCCATCCCTGGAAGCCAAGGGCTGTCTTGGCTCTGTCCCCCCAGCCTGGCTCCCCTGCTCTCCAGAGCTGCAGCACCTTCCTGGACCCCCCCATGGAGCTGAGAGGAACCATGTCAGGCCCCATCAGGGTCAGAGCTGACCCCCAAAATCCCATTGTTGTATCAGACCCAGGATTAGGAACATCTTAAAGCCCTGCCATCCAAAGCTCTACACCCTCCACAAGATGGGGGGGGAGCTCCTGCAGGGACAGCCACCTTCTCCTGGTGGTCCTAGTGCTGAGGCCAGCCAGGAGAACCCACTGGGTGCAGCTGATTGAACCCAGGGGTCTTGGCTGGACCCATCCCATGGTCCACCCCCAAAGGTTGTCCCCCAAGACCCCCAGAGCACTCACCATCCAGGAGCCTCAGGGTGAAGTTCATGATGGGCTCCTCAGAGCTGGGGTGAGCAGGAACCTCCCATGTCCCCGTGTTTGAGGACACCACCGGAGCTGTCACCATGTGACTGGGGGGCTCTGAGGTAGCTGGAGCCACAGTGGTCCCTGCAGCAAAGGGAGGGCTAAGCCAGCAGCAGCATGTCCCAGACAGAGCAGGGACACCCAGGTCCTCAGGTGTCCCCAGGACTCATGGGGGGCAGGTGACAGCAGCACAAAGGTGGGCAGAGCACCCAGGAGCCCATCAGGGGCTCCTCCATCCCGGGGCAGGATGGAGCACTCCCAGCGCTTGACCAGGAGCACTCCCAGTGCTTGACCAGGGCTGGGGACAGACCAGGAGCTGCTCATGGGGTGGGGAGACCACTGCCAGCAGCCACAGACCCCACTGGAGCCTCTGCTACCCTTCCCAAGCCTCCCAGACCTGCTGGGACCCGAGGGAGCTCCCAGCAGGCCCCTTGCCCCAGCCACACATCCCCAAAGCTTGGGGTCATTTCAGGAAGGCTCCTCTCCACCAAGACAACCTGCACCAGCAGGTCCAGGTGACCAGCACAGGGCAAAGCCAAGGGCACCCACCACCCACCTTCCCAGCCCCACTCACCTGCCACCCCCAGCACAGCCCCACACAGCAGCACCAACCAGCACAGCTCCATCCCCAGTGAGCAGCAACCCCCACCCCACCACCTGGGGGTCTTTAAGGACTAGGGCTGGGTGCCAACGGGCCCCAGCTGGCACTGATGGGTTTGGGGGCTTTGTTGACCCTCTCTGCAGTCAGCAGCAGCCCTACACCTGGGGCTGTTCCTACCCCTCACACCTTCCCAGTCCCACCACAGGGGTCTGTGCCCACTGCCCCGTTCCTGTTCTGTCCCACAGTCCCACTCTCACCACTCAGACTGATCCTGCAGGTGGTCCTGAGCATGGCCTCATATCCACCAGTTAGTCCTGGCCTCATATCCACCAGTTAGTCCTGGTCCCACGTCCACCAATCAGTCCCGTTCCCATGTGTGGTGCAGGTTCCACCATGTAGTTGTGGTCCTGGTCCTCAGCAAGGTTCAGATCCCACCATGTTGTCCCATCCCCAGTTAGTCCTGGTCCTGTGCATGGTGCTGGTCCCACCATGTAGTTTTAGTCCTGGACATGGTGCTGGTTCAACCAGTTTGCCCTGGTCCCAGTTCACCACATGGTCTGGTCTTATCACTCAGCCTTGGTTCCATGGATGTTCCTGGTCCCATCTCCATGGTCATACATGAGGTCCTAGCGTCACCACAGTTTTGATCCCATTGTCATGATCCCATGGATAATCCCAGTCCCACCACAGAGTCCCAGTCCCCAGTGCCCCATCCTTGTCCCATCATGATCCTGCTCTCAGCTCTGCAGGACAGGGAGCCCATCTGGGAGCAGCAGTTTGGACCCAACCAGGACAGACACATGTCCCTGTGTCCTGCCTGTCTCAGGTGTCCCCAACACCCCACCCCACCACAGCCCCTCTGTGTGGGCTGAGCTGGTGGCCTGGGTGCAGAGGGACAGGGAGCGTGTCCATGATGTCCATGGGGACATCACCCCGAGTGAGCTCTGCAGCCAACCTGCCTGGGATGGGGATTTTCCATCCCGCATCTGCAGAGGCAACCAGTGGCCAAGGTGGGATTTGGTCCCTGGTGCCAGCAGGAGACCTCAGCATATCATGGGAGACACCTGTGGACCTCTGGGAGGTGTCCTCGGTGCCGTCCCAGTGTCTGTGGGCAGTGTCACACACAGGTGAGTTGGTGGCAGCAGTGGTGGCTGATGCCCCTCCATGGCCACCCCTGAAACAGGGTGCACACACCAGCAGCAGAGCTGGAACACGGTGGCTGGAGTGACCTGTGAAGCCAGCAGACCTTCCTGGTGCCACCTGCACACCACGGGAATGTCCCCAGCACCCGGCAGGGACAGCAGGGACAGCCCCAGGTGCCCCCCTTGCTCTGGGGGTCATATGCCTCAGCACTGCCCAGGAGACACAGGTCTCCCCACCCCCAGGGCTGATGGGAGCTGGGATCGAACCCCTCAGGAGGAGCAGGGACTGGCAGAGCATCCTGCTGTGGCCACACGCTGTGGCCTCACACTGGGGCATCCCCACCCCATCCATCCCATCCTGGAGAAGGAGGTGGCTGGAGACCGGCTGGCCAATCCCTACATTAAAAACTGCCAAATACACAATTATCTTACAAAAGTAGAATTGTTTTTTTATTCCTGGTCTTTACAGAAGGAGCCAAACACGGGTGGGAAGCCAGGGGGGTCCCTTCTCTGCAGGGGAGGCTCAGCCACCGGTGCCACCTCCGTGCCCAGCCAGGGCCACTCTCAGCAGGACACAGTGTCACCGGGGTCATCCAGCCCAGCTGGGACACAGGAGGTCTGTCCCCAAGGCAGGGTGGGGACACACCCTGGCCTTGGTGTCCCCACCATGCCCGGGATGGCATCACAGGGACAGTGCCCACCACACCCCGCTCCCTGTCTCCTCCCCACACCAGTTCTCACCAGACCCCATCAGCCTTCTGGGATGTCCCCTGTGGGAACCAGGGCCACGGGGCCCTCTAACTGGGATGATGGGGGTTGGGGAGGGGGTGCCCTTTGCCCACAGGGACCTGTTGATAAATGCCGGGGCTTTTGGGATGGGTTTTCCAGTCTCCAAAGGGCTCTGGGTGGCTCTGGGTCATAGCCTGACATGGCGTGATGGCTGTGGGTGGGCTGAGAATGTGCTGCACTCATCACACCCATGGGCAGCAGGCTCCAACACTCCAGCACCCCAAAACCAGGAGTCAAAGGGGTAATTTGAGGAGCCCCTGCCCTGTGGGCAGTTCTACCCCCCCTGGGCAAGGGGGACCCTCTGCCACTGCTGTCCTAGCACATCCCTGCTCACACTGGGCTGCCCCCAGCAAGGTGGGGATGGATGGATGTCCTGCTCCCGCTGTGACAGGGCCACGTCCTTCACAAATACCTCCTCCAGTCTTTCCGTGGGGAAGGAAGAAGGATCCTGCGGGAAAACACTGTCCCTGAACCCTCAATCCTTGACCCTGTGGGAGGAGGCAGAGTCTCCAGTCTCCAGCCCAAGCTGGGGCTCTGCAGAAAGGTGGTGGAGGGTCCCACCGAAGGTTCCTGGGCGCTGAACCCTCCAGCCAGTTCCAAACCATAAGAACCACGAGTAAGAAAAACAAAAGCACCTGGTTCTTCCCCGGGGGGAGCGCGGCACCCGCCAGCCCCTACCACTTGAGGAAGTCCCGCACGTAACTCCATAGCTTGGTGATCCAGAGGTTGGCCCCCAGGTCAGTCAGGTACTGGATTTCGGGCGTCAGCATCTTGCGGCACAGCTTCTGGTGCTTCTTGTTGATCTTCTTCTTCAAGTTGTACCCCAGGATGGTCTTCTCCCCCAGGGGCTGCCAGGGCTGCATGGAGGACTCTTGGATGGCGCTGGCGTCCACGGCGTGCCCCCCATCGATGCAGATACTCGTCATCTTCTCGTTCTCCCTCTGCAGCTCGGCCACGTCCTTGGCCATCCTCTCCCTCCCGTAGGCCTCCACCTTGCGCCAGAAGGTGGCATTGAAGTAGCGGTAGAGCTTGGCGTCGATGAGGTTCCAGGCGGTCGCCTGCTCGTACAGCTCGGGGGTCAGCCGGGACACGGTGGAGCCCTTGCGGGCGTTGAGCTTGAAGTAGAGGACATCCTCCAGCTGCCAGCACAGCAGGTCCTTCAGCAGCACCAGCGACTCGTCGAAGTACTCGAGTAACATGACGAGGTGGAAGCGGCGGTCGATCTCGCGGATGTGCTCCTCCACCAGCGGGCTGCCCGCGTCCATGGTGTTGTCGTAGCCCAAGTCAAAGAAGAGGAGGTTTTGGAGGTAGTGAGCGTTGAACCCGTTGGGGTCGTAGTAGTGCCGGGGGTCCCGCAGGAACTCGGCCAGCTTATCCTCCCCCGTTATCTTCCAGGTGAGGGGGATGACGGGCCCGAAGTAGTGGAAGGAGGACTCGAAGAGGTGGGCGGGGTCCCGCAGCACCGTCACGAAGGTGGCGTCGGGCGGCAGCAGCTCACGCACCTCCTCGTAGTGGAAGCGCATGTGGTTGCAGATGATGTTGAAGCAGCGGCCGGGCTGGTAGTGCTGCACTTGGCTGCGCTCGAAGAACGACGGGTAGTAGAAGTCGTTGCGGCCGTTGGGGAAGGCGAATTTCAAGTGATGCTTCTCCCCGAAGCGGAAGAGGATGTTGAGGATGGTGCTGCTGGCGGTCTTGTGGGTCTTCATGAACATGACGTTGAGCTTGGGCCGGCAGCTCCTTCCTGAGGGGCTCCCTGTGCCGTTGGACACCGCCGGAGCCCTGGCGGGGGACGGGCGGGAGGAGCAAGAGGAGGGGACAGGGATCCTGGGGGGAGAAGAGACAGGACTGTGATGAGGTAAGGGCGGCTCGGCCAGTGCGGCCCCACCGCTGTGAAGGGTCTGGCATATTCTGTCCTGGAGGAGCTGGGTCTGGGAATGGGTGCTGGAAATAGGAATGGGTGCTGAACCTGGGGAGGGGTGTTGGACCTGGGAACAGCTGCTGGAGAGGGGTGCTCACCCTTACACGCCAGGCTCCCCATTGGAGACAAGCCCAGCTTCAGGCAGAGCCCCTTCACCCCCAGCCATGTGCCCAGTGGGATCAGGGCACCCACGTGACAGGAAAGGGGGGAAAAGGGGAGGAAAGAAGGAGAGAAAGAAGAAGGGGGGGAAAAAGGCAGGGAAAAAATGCCTGATATCAGATGCACCTCCGAGCCACCAAACCATTCTCATTCACCCCTGGACAGCTCGAGCCACTGAGGATGTGTTGTTGTGGTCAGCCCTCACCAGCACCAGAGCGCCCTGAGCAGGGGTTCCACACCCCTCTCCACAGGCACGACCATGGTGGTCCTGGTGCCAAGAAGTGCATCAAGGGGAGCTTTCCATGGCTGTAATTCCATGGAGAGGAGCTGATAACATTCTTATGGCGTCTGAGAGCTCTCAAGGCCTTATGGGATCCATGGAGGAGGTCTGGGAACTCTCAAGGAAGAGGTCTGGGAGCTCTCAAGCCCTTGTAGGAATCACGAACACCTTGTGGGATCCATGGAGGACCCAGCCCCCAGCAAAGAGGAAACAATTCCAGATCCTGGCCCTACAGATGAGTTCACAGGCTCTTGGGGAGCTTGGGAGGCCATGAGGGATGTTATCTGAGCTGCCCAGGACAGGGAACAGAGACCACAGTCTCGAGTGACTTTGGACGCCCTTAATGAACTCCTCAAGATGATCTTGATAACGATCCCATGTGACAGCACGACAGCACCAGTCGGCAGCAGGTTTATGAGACACGTGGATCTTGTTTATAACCTTGAGATAAATTTGATGACAGGAGTCACACCCCTTTTCTTCCCCCTTCCCTCTCCTCTTCCCTCTTCCCTTCTCTTTTCACGCAGGAGCAGCGAGTGCCCCCGGAGATGAGCATCCCCAGCCCCCCGCAGAGTTGGGATCCACCTCCCCCCCAACCCTTGGGACAGGGCGTAGCCTCCAGAGGGAAGGGGACATCTGGTGTGAAGCCAGCAGAGCCTGGAAAACCCCAGGACTGTGTCCAGCTGGGGGTTCTGGAGCTGTGGGGGGACCCGCAGGGACCCTGGACTCACTCAGTCACGCTGACTTGCAGCGGGGGGCCGGCGTAGGAGTAGAGCAGCAACATGAAGCTGGTCAGGAGGGTCCCCAGGACCAGCCCCTTGCACATGGACCTCCAGGGCTTCCCATGGCACAGCATCCTGGTCACCTGCAGCCAGAAAGGAGAGATGTTGGAGACTGGGAAGAGTGTGAAGAGGCACGTGTGCGTCTTGTGGGCACAACAACTCCCGGAAAAGCATCTCACTGGCGCCAGGTGTGTCCCAGCCACTGGCACAGCAGATCCATGGCCCAGGCCCAGCAGCTCTGCCTGCCCAGCTGACCTTTGCCCGCCCTAGGA
Organism: Lepidothrix coronata; assembly: GCF_001604755.1. NCBI lineage: Eukaryota > Metazoa > Chordata > Aves > Passeriformes > Pipridae > Lepidothrix > Lepidothrix coronata. The sequence goes on along the minus strand of NW_016690485.1, from coordinate 480,971 downwards.
AAACCCTGAGTGACTCCCAGGCCCGATGTTGGAGCAGTGGGAGAGGCCGCAGGGCTGAGACTGGGGGAAGGGGGAGCTGGGCCGTGGCAGCCCAGGGGCAGAGTGGGGATCCTCGGCCAGGACACCACCAGCACCGGCAGGAGCTTCCCAAGGGCACTGGGATCCATTCTCCCAGGAAAATATCCAGGATGGAGCAGGAGCTGCACCAGCTTGGGATGTTTTGGGTGCTGCCATACCCACCCAGAGCAGCTGTGTGGTCTCTCCAGCTTCTCTGGCACCAACAGGGGCCCCTCTGGCCATGGCACCACACCTGGGCTGGCCCTGGGGGGGCTGGGGACACGGAGCTGGGGACAGAGGGGTGTGGGGCAGGATGGCACCCCCAAACACAGACAAGCACACACACAGAGCAGGCACGTGCACACACCTGCACAGACATCCACGCATGTGCCTGCACGGGCACACAGGGACACACATGTGTGCATACACAGGGGGACACACACACCCCTGAGCATGTTCAGGTGTGTGCATGGACACACAGGGGGACACACATCAGAACACACACATACACCTGTGCATGTTCATGTGTGTGTGTGCACATAGGGGCACACACACCAGAACACACACACACACCTGAGCACGTTCACACATGTGTGCACACAGGGGCACACGCCTGTGCATATTCATGCATGTGCAGGCACACATATACACACACACACAGACGCACTCACAAGTCCCTCCCAAGGGCACAGACATGCTCACACATGCACACACAGGGGCACGGACACACACCTGTGCATGTTTACATCTGTGTGTGCACACGCAGGGCACACTCATGCACACACGCCTGTGCACCTTCGTGTGTGTGCATGGACACACAGGCACACATGGGGCACACACCTGTGCACGTTCATGTGTGTGCATGGACACACAGGCACACATGGGGCACACACCTGTGCACGTTCATGTGTGTGCATGGACACACAGGCACACATGGGACACACACCTGTGCACGTTCATGTGTGTGCATGGACACACAGGCACACATGGGACACACACCTGTGCACGTTCATGTGTGTGCATGGACACACAGGCACACATGGGACACACACCTGTGCACGTTTGTGTGTGTGCAGGCACACAGAGGGGTACATATCTGTGCATGTTTGTGCGTGTACATGGCACACAGAGATACACACACATGCACACAGTGCACTCATGAATCCCCTCCAAGGGCACAGACAAGGTCACGCATATACACCCAGGGGCACACACGGGGCACACATCTGGGCATGTTCATGTGTGTGCAGGCACATGCAGGCACATGCATGGCCAAACGGCCACAGGGACACATCTCTGTGTGTTAATGCATGTGCATGCACACACAAGGGCACACACCTTTGCACGTTCATGCATCCAGATACGCACACAGACACACACACATCAACCCATGAATGCCCCCAAGGACACAGACACACACACATATGTGCACACTGCTGCACACACAGGGGCACACATACGCCACAACCCTCATGCGTGCTCATGTGTGCACGAGGACACGCACACCCCAATGCATGTTCATACACACACGTGTGCACACACACACCAGTGCATGTTCATACAAACCCCAATGCATGTTCATACACACCTCAGTGTATGTTCACACACACACGCGTGCACACACACCCCAATGCATGTTCATACAAACACCAGTGCATGTTCATACACACCCCAATGCATGTTCATACACACACACGTTCATACACACACACCAATGTGTGTTCGTGCACACACCAGTGCATGCTCATACACACCNTACACACACACGTTCATACACACACACCAATGTGTGTTCGTGCACACACCAGTGCATGCTCATACACACCCCAATGCATGTTCATACACACACACACATCAGTGCCTGTTCATACACACCACAATGCATGTTCGTACACACACATATTCATACACACACATATTCATACACACACACCAATGTGTGTTCGTGCACACACCATGCTCATACACACTCCAATGCATGTTCATACACACACACACATCAGTGCCTGTTCATACACACCGCAATGCATGTTCGTACACACACACACACACAACCCTCACCACAGGCCGCCCCCCCTCAGCACTCCCCCCGCCCCGCTCCCTCCGCCGCAGGCGGGACGCGAAGGGTCACGGTCAGCCGTGACACCGCATTGCAGCAGGGCCGTCCCCTGCAGAAGGACACGGGGACACTCCACCCGTGACCGCGGCCCTCGCTGTGGGGGGCTGCGGGCTGAGCCCCCCGCCCGGGAGCGCCCCGAGCTGGGGGCAGAGCCCCCCCGGCCCCGCACCCCCAGTTAGCGGCGGGAGCGGCATCTCCGGACCGAGCTCCGGCTGTTCCCGCTGCTCCCGCGGCTCCGCATCGCTCCCGAATCCATCAGCCGAGGCTGCCGCGCTCCCACCGAATAACACCCCCGAAACAACTCACCGACCCCCCTCCCCGCCACACATCACCCCCTCAGCACCTCAGACCTCCAGCGGATAATCCGGCGGGATGAAATCCCGCTGGGAAGAGCCGCGGATCGCACCCCGATACATTCCACCCCCGAGCCCCCCGCGGCGAAGCCCCCCCGACCCCCCCAGCGTTACCCGCAGCCCGGCGATCCCGGGGTGCCGCTGCTCCCGACGCTCCCCTGCCCGGCCCCCCCGGGTCGGATCTCCTCGTGCTGCCGAGATTTCCAGCTCAATGAATAATGAATGGAAAACGCAACCGGAGCCCCGGGCTGCGGCCGGGCACTGGGCACAGCGCCGCGGAAGGGGGGGAGCCGGGAGGAGGGCACCGGGGGCACCCCAAAAGCTCATCCAAGCCTCCCCCCCACCTTGCCCTGCAGCAGGGACGACCGGATCAGGCACGGATGGTGCATCCAGCTTCTTCCCGCGTGGTTTTCCAGGGAATTTGTGGTGTCACTGCTAGGGGAGCAGATGGCTCTGGCCGTACCCCAAGATCACTGCGTGGGTGTCAGTGCCAAAGGGCTCCAAGTGCCTGGGAGCAGCTGGAGTTTGGTTTTACACCGTGGCTGTGATCCCACCGCGTGGCATCACTTGGAAAAGCCGCTGGAGAGAGACGGGGAGGACACCCAGTTTTGTGGGTACTGAGGGACGGGAGCAGAGCTGCACCCCAAGGATCACCAGTGCTGGCACTGATCCCACGGAAGCAAGTGAGACTGAACCATGAACCCTTGATGGGTCCCAATGGATCCCAATCAGTCCAGATGGGGTCCAATGGATCCTGATAGATCCAAATGGGACCCCGCCAGCCCCCCAGGCCCCCACAGCACCCCATCCCAGAGCTCTGGAATGCCAGGGGGATGCCTCCCTCCACCCCTCCTGGCTCCCAGGGGTGGTTCTGGCAAACACTTTTCAGCCCAACCTTTCTATTTACTTTGCATTCAATGAGCAGCTTAATTATTAATAAGCTGCTGAGGGAATAACTCTTTGAGGGGAACATGGTGCACCAGGCGTGTTCCTGGGGCTCCCACAGGCGCAGGGTGGCCACGGTGCCAGTGGCTGAAATTCCCAGCCAGAGGACACGGCTGCACTGACCATTTCCTCACCAGTGACCCCTGGGACAGGCTGGGCCTCACAGCTCTGCATCCCCATCTCAATGTCCCAGCAACTTCCCAGCTCCCCTGGGGCATCCCAGAGCTTGCTTTTGGGTTTTCCCTATTGGATCCACTCTTTTTAGGGCCAAACCCCTATATCTGCCATACACAAGGCGTATCCACCTGCTGTTTGCTCCTCCTGATCCCATAAATCCATGTATGCTCCGGTTTTGGCAGGCCCCATTCCACACAGGCACAGTGCTTCCCACCCCTCTGTTCCCCTTGCACACTCTTATGGGTGCAAACATCCAGCCCCACATCCCCAGGCTCCCTGCCCCATAGAGCTGCTTCCCAAGCATCCCAAGCCCCCCCCCCAGCATCCCATAACCTCCAAATATCCCAATACCCTGTCAAGCATCCCACTGCTCCCCAGCCATCCTGCTGTCCCCCAAGCATCCCTCTGCCCCCCAAGCAACCCAACAACCCCCCAAGCATCCTGCTGTCCCCTCCACCATCCTGTCACCTTCGAGCACCCCACAAGCTCCCAAGCATCCCGCTGTGCCCTCAGTATCCATCACCTTTTCCTCTGCCTGCGCCGCTGGCGCTGGGCTGTCCCTGTCCTGTCCTGGGCTGGCCGGGGTGCCGGGGGAGCGGGCGGCACGGGGCGGGGGTGCCGATGCTGCTCCGACATGGAATAAGCTCTTCCAGGGCAGCTCCCGGCAAACGCTGGCTTTTCCAAAGCCTCCCCACTCCACCGCGGTGCTTATGGCATCGCCTGGATCCCGGCCTTGGCTCGCCGGCCTGGGAAGGGGGAGAGGGAACGGAGAGGGAGCGGCTGGTGAAGGGACGCGGGGCTGCGGCCGGGCACTGCCCGGCTCCCCGGGGCCGGCCCTGGGTGCCCGCGGCCACCCCGAGCCGCCCGGCTCCCCACCCACTGCCAGGGCACAGAGGAGCCATTCAGCCCGCGCCGGGAACAACGGGGACGTTTGTCTCCATCTGCGCCCGCGGCCTCAACGGGGTCATTGTCCCCACGGGCCCCCGCGCCGGCCCCTCGGCTCCGCGCCACCGCCGGCCCCCAGCCCGGCTTGGCCCCACGCGCTGGGTGACGACAGCCGTCCCTGGGCGGTGGCACCCACCTGTTGCCACCGGCCTCCTCCTCGTCCCTCGGGACAGCTCATGGGCTGCCTGTCATCTCCTGCAGCCGGAGCTCACACAGCCTCCCGCTCCCCGGGGCGCCCTGGCCACGTCCCGTCGGCTCCTCTTCATCCTCCCGCAGCCCTCCCTCCCTCCCGCTCTATCTCCATGGTTTTATGGCCTTGATGGCAGCAATATTCCTGTGTCCCTGAGCTCAACCCAGAAACTGCAGAGCCACCGCGGTGTCACCGGCCCTTCCACCTTCCCCTGGTCACCCTGGCTCAGTGGGTGCCCAGGGGCTGGGTGGGTCTCTGGGGGGGTGAGCAGGTGCCCCAGCCTGCAACAGGAGGGCTCAGACCCATCCCTGCTCCACCACTCCACACGTGCATGGGTGGAAAAAGGGCCTTTGTGCTCCTGGATCTGGCCTTTGCTCTTCCTGCTGCCCTCAGATTCAAGTCTCTGTCACCAAAGGGGGTCATGGCCTTGGGTCCCCAAGTGAGGGGTAACCACACTGGCATCCAGCACCCCAGGGCACCCCTTGGTCATGTCCAGGACCCACCATCCCTGTCAGAGGACTTTGGAGTTCAGAGCTCGTCCCTACAGGATTTGGGGAGGTCACCCTGCAGTGACTTGGCAGCTCTTGCCCCATCCCTGGCAACTGCCCCATCCTGCCCAGCATTGGCGGGACCAGTTCCCACCCAGGGACAACCTGCACAATCCCCCAGGAACGGGAAAATCCAGAATAGCTTCGTCATCGTCATCATATCATCATCATCACCATCGTCATCATCGCCGCCACCATCATCATCGTCACCATCATTGCAAGAGAAGGGATGAAGACAAGCGAGCTCAATCAGTGCTGAGATGTGCCCACCCACCCCAAGGCTGGTGCCAGGATGGGATCAGGATTCACCCTGGAACCAGTTGTGAGGGGGCAAGGAGTGGTCCCACCCCGTCTCTGCAGGGCACATCTCTTAATTCCAGGTTTACTCCTCTTTTCTGAGGTGGGTTGCAAAGAGATTCCACGTTTCCCCCATTTTGGGGGATGGGTTTCCGGGTTTCCCCCTTTTTTTGGGGATCGGTTATGAAGGATTTCCAGTTTCTCCTCTTTTTGGGAGATGGGTCATGAAAGGCTTCCAGGTTTCTCCCTTTTTTGGAGATTGGCTGTGAAGGGCTTCCAGATTTCCCCTGTTTCAGGGGGATAGGTGGGAAGGGTTTCCAGCCAGAAGAGAATAGCAGTGGCTGGGATGTGGCAGCCCAACAATGGGATCCTGGTGGCCTCAGGACAGAGGTGACCAAGCCAAGAAGCCACAGCACCCCATCTCCCACATCCGCAGAGTGTAATCCTCTCCCACATCCCATGGGGTGTAACCACCCCCATGAGGGCTCCACCACCACATCCCCCATCCCTGTTCCCCGTCCCTCCAACCTGGGTTTTGGGGTACAAAGCAGGTACTCACACTGACAGCTGTGACCGCCGGAGCTGTGGATCCCGAGGGATGGGGTGAGGATGGGCAGTGTCACGCCCTGGCCAGGCCCTGGCAGACACTGCTGGCAGAGTGTGGTGTCAGTGCCTTTATCACCAGAGAGGCCTGTCACGACTGCAGTGGCCCAACTGGTTTGTGGCCACCCAGCCAGGGCCAGTGCCAGCCCTGTCCAGTGCCCTTGGGCCTGGAGCCGGTGTTTGGAGTGAGGGCCCGGACCAAGGCCCTGGAATGGGTGTTTGGAAGCAAAGGCCTGGAGCCAGTGTTGGGAGTGAGGGCCTGGAATGGGTGTTTGGGATCAAGGGCCTGGAGCCGGTGTTGGGAATGAGGGCCTGGAATGGGTGTTTGGGAGTGAGGGCCCAGAATGGGCTCCTGGGATTGGGGGCCCTGTTCCGGGTCTCCGGCCCTGAGGAGGAGCCCTGGGCCTGGGGGCACCCCAGCGCTCGATCCTTCTTGGGGAGAGCGGAAGGGGGAAAAAAGAAAAAAGGGGAAAATCCTTCCAACTCCCTGAAGTGAAAAAAAAAAAAAAAGGAAAAAAAGAAGGGGAAATAGAAAAAAAAAAGGGAAACAAAGAGGGAGGAGGATATGGGGGGAAAAAGGGGGAAAAAATAAAAGAAAAAAAAGGAAAACACAGGAAAAAAAATTTAAAAAGGAGAAAAGGGGAAAAATAGGAAAGCCACCAAGGAGAACTAAGGACAATGAAAAGGAAAAAGGGAAAGAAAAGGGAAAAAAAGGGAGAAAAGGGGAGAAAAAAAGTAAAAAGGGGAAGAAAAATGGGGGGAAATGAAAAAAAAGGAAAAAAGGGAAGAAAGTGGAGGAAAATGAAAAGGGGGGAAAGGGAAGAAAAGGAAGAAAAGGAAGAAAAGGAAGAAAAGGAAGAAAAGGAAGAAAAGGAAGAAAAGGAAGAAAAGGAAGAAAAGGAAGAAAAGGAAGAAAAGGATAAAAGGAAAAAAGAAAAAAAGGAAAAAAGGAAAAAAGGAAAAAAAGGAAAAAAAGGAAAAAAGGAAAAAAGGAAAGCTAACTGCAAAAGGAAAAATCTAGAAAGCAAAGAAATTCAAATAAGAAAGAAAAAAGGGAAAAAAACCCAAAATTATTAAGAAATAAAATCTAGGAAAAGAAAATAAACCTGAATTCCAGAAGCTGGGCATTTCCCACCATTCCCTGTCTGAGCTCACTCACTGCCAGGAAATGTCACCCCTGGGACTGGCAGCACTGCCATGACCCTATGGGCCACCCATGTCCCCTCAGCAGTGCCGGGGGTGTCTTCCAAAAAATCCCCATGGCATGACAGAGCCTTCCCCACACCTGGGGACAAAGGTGTCCCCATAAACCCCATGAGATACCACAGCACAGGAAAAGGTGTCTCCAAGGTGTTTTGGGAGGAAAAAACAGGAGTGGGGGATGATGTTGCTGATGCCAGGGGTGTGGGCAGCTCCTCGTGCATCCTCATCAGCCCCACACACATCCCAAAAGCAGGATAAGGAGCCTCCCCTGTGCCCAGGTAGAGGGAACAGACAACAAACACCACCAGGAAACCATCACCTTTATTTAAAAATAAAAATATAAGGGAATATGGTTTTCTATGTGAATACTGGGGAGCACTGTGGGCTCTGCACTCCTCTGGCCAAGGGAGCCTGGATCTGGCACTCAGGGCTGTGCAAATCCATACGGAACATTCCAAAGCCTGGAGCTCTCCTCGACCTCCTCCTCACACAGAGGTGGCTCCAGCATGGAGAGGACAGTCCTTGTGACATGGATTTCGTGGAGGGAGCCACAGGAGAGGCACAGCAGGAGGTGTATTTACAGATGGGAAATGTTTCAATACTGCATTTCTGTCTCAGGAGCAAGGCCGAGGGTTTTCCACTCAACAGCAGCAGTGGAAAACCATCCTCCAGCCCCCTCTGGGAGCCCCCAGCCCCATCATGCTCGTGCCTTCTTGCTCTTCTTCTTCTCCTCCCTGAGGGCCGTGTCGTGGGCTTTCCTCTTCGCAGCCAGTTTGTTGGCCTGTGGAGAGACCCCCGAGACCCGCGGTCAGAGCAGACCCATCTGCAGACCCTCAGTCCCACCAAACCTACAGCTGTAGGTGGGGATGGATCCCACGGCACCAGGATCAGGTGTGGGACACAGAGAGAGGCCACGAGGCGCAGTCCCGAGGGAGCATGAGGAGCTCTGCCCTGCCATGGGGCAGCCTGGGGGTGCTGGGAAGGGGCTGGTAGAGCCTCGCCCCTGCCCACCTGCCCTCAACACCTTCTCCAGGTACAGAGAAGAAGGAACAAGGAGATTTGGGAAGAGCCTATCCCAGGATGCTGGTGAAGGGCCTTATCCCACAGAGCTCGTACCTCACGGACTTTGCGCTTCTTGCCGAACATGATCTTCTTGTAGAGGTATTTCTCCCTCTTCTTCATCATCATGATGGCCAGGCGCTTCTCCTCGCTCTGCTGCTCCTGCTCCAGGCGCTGCTTGTCCTCCACTCGCACCTTCCCCGCTGTCACCTTCACGGGAAGTGCCTGTGGGAGCCAGAGAGCTCAGGAACCCAGATCCCAGGAATCCACCACCCCCATTTCCAGCCCATTCACCAGGGGCCAAGAAACAGCCGCAGCTCCCTCTGAACCTGAGCAGGTCCTAAGTGTGGGTGGGAGCTGCAGCTCACAAACGTGGGGCCCAGAGCATCCCTGGAAATGTTCCAGGTCAGGTTGGATGGGGCTTGGAGCAACCTGGGCTAGTAGAAGGTGCCCCTGCCCATGGTGGGGGTGAAATGAGATGAGCTTTAAAGTCCCTCCCAACCCAAACCATTCCAGGATCCTGTCAGTGCCCCAGCAGTCCCAGGACAAGAACACCCCACAGTGAGCAGAGCCTCAGCAAGGGCAGTGCCCACCCGCCTCCTTCCGGGGCACCCACCCCGCTGCCGGGCACCCACCTTGTTACTCTGAGTCTTCTGCTCTTCCATCTTCTTTAACTTCATCTCCTCTTCCTTTTCAGACTCATCTTCCTCCTCCTCTTCTTTGTCATTGTCATCCTCCTCTTCCTCCTCCTCTTCTTCCTCTTCCTCACTCTCCTCATCTACAAGGAGAGACCGTGGTTACCCTTGAGGGGCTCCAGAGCAGGCGCTGGCACCTGCCCAGCTCTGAAACTCCTCCATGGCTCCCATCACCTGGGTTCTCTCCCCGTTGCAGGGCCAGCAGCTTCAGCTTCTCTGGAGGCACGTAGTCACCCTCCTGCTCCGTCACGAAGGGTGACAAGTGTGGGGGCAGCAGGACACCCGGGAAGTAATCGGCCACAGGCAGGCACAGCTTGGCATTGACCGAGTCAAACACCCACTGAGGCTGCAGGTAGTACCTGGGGGAGGCAGAGGGACCCCACCTCAGGCTCTGGAGCCCATGGGACAGCTCTGGGGTGGCCCCCGTGGCCGTTCTGGGGTCAGGCCCCTGTCTCACCCACCTGCCCACCACCTGCTTCTCCACGCGGGGCCGGTCGATGATGTGGTGGGTGATGGAGGGGTCGGTGGCATCGTAGGTGGCCCCAATGCACAGGGACTTGTCCCAGGAGACCTGGCCACCAAAGCTCCTGCCAGAAAAGCCCACCAAGGAGTCAGGCAGGCTGGTGGGACCCTCGGGGTCACCTCACCCGCGGGACATCGGGCAGGGTGGGCCCGGCACAGGGGCTGTGGGAGGCCAGGGCTGCCCAGGGTGTCCCACCCCCCACGCACCGGATGACGAAGGCCAGAGGCTCCCGAGGCACCTCCCTGTTGAGGAAGAAGCGCAGCCCCTCAAACAGCTTCTTGTGCTTCTCCAGGGCCTCCTGCTCCTTCTTCTTGGCATCCATCTGCTCTGCCGTCCTGCTCGGAGCAAAGCCTTCAGCCTCCTCCCCAACAGCCCCTGCCAAGCCCCCTCCGCAAGGGGGGGTCTCAGGTGCTGTCCCCAGACTTGCAGCACCTCGCTGGCCCTGCCAGCCTTTGCCTGGGCACAGGACAGGCAGGCATGAGTCCCCCACCAGGCTCTTACCCCCTCCACTGGGAACTCGTCCATCTCCACCTCGTCCTCGTGGGTCGGTGCCACTACTCGGGCCAGGCTGGAGCTCAGAGCTGACAGTCTCTACAGTGGGAGGAGATGGAAATATCCAGGGGGTGGGAAAAGGGGCAGCCCCATGGAGGAAAGGGATTTCTCAGAGCCAAAAGACCCAGGGATTGGGCAGAATTCAGCCTCCTCCATGGACAGTCCCCAGCACAGGGCTCTGGAGGGTCTCCTGCCACACAGGGGGAGGCCAGTGGAGCCCGAGGCCAAGCCCAGCTCCTCCCTACAGGGACAAGTAGTTTGGGATCAGCCCCCTCCACCCCTCAGTCCCATGGTGCCATCAGTGTCCCTCACCTCCAGGTAGCTCTCTGAATCCATGGCATACTCCTTGCCCTCCGTGGGCTTCAGTTCAGCATCAGCCTGGCTGTCGATCTGGGGAGGAACAGAGGTGGGGAGGCAGCTCCCAAACATCCCCCCCTGCAGCACCCCAGGGGGGGTCCCAGCAGTGACCCCAGGGCCTCACCTTGGGGGGGTAGAGCAGGTTGAGGGAGTGGTAGAGGCGGAAGTTGACGAAGCCCAGGAGGGTGGTGTAGAACTCGGTGAAGGTGGCCATGACCCGGTAATCCACATCTGTGGGGTGCTGCAGGTACACGGGGGGGGAGAATGTGTGGATAAAGGACCCTCTCTGCAGGGACAGGGGCCCATCCCATCCATGTGGGGAGGAGGGTCACGGAATATCCCCATTTAGGAAGCGACCCACAAGGATCATCCAGTCCAACTCCTGGCCCTGCACAGACACCCAACAATCCCACCCTGTCCCTCAGAGCGCTGTCCAAACCCTCCTGGAGCTCTGGCAGCCTTGGGGCTGTGCCCACTGCCCTGGGGAGCCTGGTCAGTGCCCAACCAGCCTCTGGGGGAAGAAGCTTTTCCTAAGATCCAACCTAATCCTGCCCCCTTCACAAGTCAGGTCACAGCCACCGCCAGACCCTGGGCAGGGAGAGCTCCCCAGGCTGCAAGCAGGGTCCTGCTGCCACCCTGCCCTGCTTGGACACATGGAACACCTCATCCCATCATGGATGGGGACCTTGGGGCTTAGCCCAGGGACTTCAAATCACGGTGAGCAGTGCAGGGTGTGGCAGAGCTAGACAAGAGCAAGACAAAAGCAGGATAAGGAGGATGAGGACAAAGGGGGAATGGCTTCCCACTGCCAGAGGGCAGGGTTAGATGGGATATGGGAAGAAGTTCCTCCCTATGAGGGTGGGGAGGCCCTTGCACAGGCTGCCAGAGAAGCTGTGGCTGCCCCATCCCTGGAAGTGTCCAAGGCCAGGTTGGACAAGGCTCGGAGCGACCTGGGACAATGGAAGGTGTCCCTGCCCATGGCAGTGGGTGGAATGACATGATTCTTAAGGTCTCTTCCAGTCCAAACCATTCTGGGATTCTATGATTCAAAACCACAAAGCCCCAACCTAACTGTGCCCAGCCTTGAAAATCCCGGGAGTGAATGGAGAGGGTACTGACCGTGACCTCCTGCCTGCCAAGGCTCAGGGGGGCACATGGCTGTCCCAGCACAGTGGCACCCACAGCCCCCCTTGTCCTGCTGTGTGGGGACACAGCAGAACCTCCCTGCTCAAGGCTGCAGGATCTGACTCATCCTTCCCTCTTTCCCTCGTTCCTGCAGGTTAATCTTTAATGACTGGTAAAGGTGTGTATTAATAACTGAGGACACGAGGAACTGGGGAGACTGGTACGGGCAGCCCCGGGGTAACAGAGGGCTGTGTCCGCACATGCCCCCTGAGCCAGGCCCCGTGGGCTCACCACAGGCTGGGCACTGCCTCCTCTGCCTCAGGATGGACCCTCAGCCCCTCCCTGGGCACAGGATCCCACCGTGCCCTTCCCAGGCACTCACGTCGTGGGCGAAGGCGTAGGGGGTGATCCAGGTGACGGGCTGGCCCAGCACCTCTGCCTGGTAGTAGATGCCCTTGATGGAGAGGAAGACCTGGCAGGACCACAGTGAGGGCTTAGGGGGAGGAAGGCCATGGGGCTGCTGTGCCCCTGTCCTCGCTCCCCCTTCCCTTGGCTGGGTTGCTTCCTCCTCAGGGAGGATCAAACATCCCAGTGGGACACGCACCCCACCGGCAGCTCCAGCACAGCTGGACCAGTGCCCTCCCAATACCCTCCCAACACCCTCCCAGTGCCCAAACCCACCACCCTCATGCCCCCTGGGCAGGGGGGCCTGTCCTGTCCCTCTCCCCGTGCCCACCTTGCGCAGGGAGCGGGAGGCGATGACGTAGTTCTGGAATTCCACGGCCAGGCGCCGGCACAGCTGGATGGTCTGGACATGGCACTTCCCCGTCCGGGGGAAGGTGGAGAACAGGAAGCACATGGACAGGGCATCGTCCAGGTCCCGCAGGGCGTCGATGAACGTGGGGTACCTGTGTCCAGGGGAAAGGGAATGGGGATCACACCCGGCCCTGCTGTCCACAAAGGCTGCTGGGGCTGGGGGAGACCCCGGGAGAGAAAGGAATTGGAAACATGGAACATCCACCTGCACATCCCACCACAGCTGGTCACAGAACCATGGAATGTCCTGAACTGGGAGGGACCCACAAGGATCATTCAGTCCAACCCCTGGCCCTGCACAGACACCCCACAATCCCACCCTGTCCCTCAGAGCGTTGTCCAAACCCTCCTGGAGCTCTGGCAGCCTTGGGGCTGTGCCCACTGCCCTGGGGAGCCTGGGCAGGCCCAACCAGCCTCTGGGGAAGAACCTTTCCCTGAGATCCAACCTAACCCTCCCCTTGACACAACTCCAGTCGTTCCCTCGAGGACCCACAGGGATGGGTGTCCCTCCTGGGCACTGAGGGGTCACAGCCACACAGCTCCTGGGGCTCAGGGCTCCCCAGAGGACAAGGCAGGACCTCGGAACACGAGGTGGATGTGAACAGGGTTTAGGGCACCCACGGGTTTTGAGTGTGGGGGATTCCAGCCTGGACTCCTGAGGACACACACACACACATGACACACACATGGCCCATGGCCTGTGGCACAGGTCACTTCTCAGCACTGCTTCTCTCTTCACACCAGCACAGGGAGATCCCAGGCACCACAGGGACAAGGAACAGACCTGCCAGAGCCTGTTCCTTCCCTCTTTCCTGTGTCCCCTCCTTGCTCACTGTCACCAAAGCCATGGGCACGATTAACCCTCAACCAACCCTCCCTCTGAGGAAAGCACTGTGCAGGGACAGGAGGGAGCCCTCAGTGTCCCCCTGGAGCCATCCAGGATGGCCAGGAGCTCCCTGCTCACTCCTCCAGCCCAGAGACACCCATTGACACCAACACCCCCAGAAAATACACAGGAAGTGGGTTCCCAAAGAGGGGTGGATGTGGTGAAGGAATCCCAGAATGGTTTGTGTTGGGAGGGACCTTAAAGCCTATCCAGTTCCACCCCCTGCCATGGGCAGGGACACCTTCCACTAGCCCAGGCTGCTCCAAGCCCTGTCCAGCCTGGCTGTAGACACTTCCAGGGATCCAGGGGCAGCCACAGCTTCTCTGGGCAACCTGTGCCAGGGCCTCCCCACCCTCCCAGGGAAGAATTTTTTCCCAGTATCCCATCTAACCCTGCCCTCTGGCAGTGGGAAGCCATTCCCCCTTGTCCTGTCCCTCCATCCCTTGTCCCCAGTCCCTCTCCAGCTCTCCTGGAGCCCCTTTAGGCCCTGCAAGGGGCTCTCAGCTCTCCCTGGAGCCTTCTCTTGTGCAGGTGAACCCCCCCAGCTCTCCCAGCCTGTCTCCAGAGCAGAGGGGCTCCAGCCCTGGCAGCATCTCCGGGGCCTCCTCTGGACTCTCTCCAGCAGCTCCACGTCCTCCCTGTGCTGGGCCCCCAGAGTGGGATACACTGAGCTCCAGGTGGGCTCCCTGTGGCTCTGCCAGGACTCTCCTCACCTCTCCTTCACGATGTGGTCGAGTTTGTAGGTGGGTTTGTTGTCCTTCAGCCGTTCCACGGTGCTCCACTCGCTCTTCCCGTACGCCTTCCGGAGCTTCCGCACAAACACCTGTGGGGATGGGGGAGGTGGGTGCTCCTGGGTGCTGCTGGGTGCTCCAGGACCAGCCCCAGCAGCCCCTGGGGTGGGACAATCACCTTGTATTCCCGGAATTTGTTGACGATGGGCTCATGGAGCAGGAATTTGATGTCCTTGAGCAGGTAGAAGGTCCTGGGGGCCGTGGAGCCCTTGTTCACCTTCTTCTTGTGCTTGGGCTCATGGGGGTAGATTCCCTTGAGGATGCAGAGGCGCCTGGGGAGGGGACAGGGCTGGGACATGGGGACACAGCACCCCTGGACACCCCAGGCCCTACCCTTGGTCAGGAGGGAACCCCCAAACTTGGCACCTGAAATCCTGGGACACACTCCAGGACATACAAGACAATCCATCCTGCTCCCAAGGGACAGGGACACCCCAAGGGCCACCCCCTGGAGGGGGTTCAGGAGGTCCCAGGGCCACCCCACACACCCACCACAAGCTCCATTTCCCACTGCTGACCTGGGAGGGCTCTGGGGGTCCCAGGGCGGTCATCAAGGGGGTCCTGGGGGGAGCTCAGGGGGTTTGGGGTATGTGGAGGGGGGATCCAGAGGGGATTCTGGGGCCTGGGTGTCCCGGGGGGCTCAAGGAGGCTCAGAGGCTCTGCAGGGGAGTGAGTTCATGGGGTGTGGGGTCCCTGCAGGGGGAGTTCGGGGGTTCCGGGCGCACCTGAAGTCGGGCAGGCTCAGCTGCAGCTTCTTCCGCGCCCGGTTGCGGGTGATGTAGTTGGTGGCGGCTCCGCGCTCGTACTGCGGGGAAATGGGGGGGAGAGTGAGGAGACCCCTGGAACTGGGGGGAAACGGGACCCAGGGATGGGATGGAGGCTGAGACGGACCGCCGGGCACGGACAGCGAGGGGGGCGAGTGGGCAGCGGGCACCGACCGGGGGTCACGGGGGCGGAGGGGGGGCACTGGAAGGGAGAGACACCGGGACCGGGGGCGGGCACCGGAGGGGAGGAGGGATACGACACGGGAAGGCACCGGAGGGACGGGCACGGGCCCCGGGGGTGTGGGCGCAGCCCCGGAGGGATGGGACAGTCTGGGGAGGGGACGGGGTCGGGTGCGGGGTCCCGGTACCTTCTTCTTCTCCACTCCCCCCATGGCCCCGCCGAGCCACGCGCTCCCGCCGCCGCTGGACCCCGGGCTGCCCGCACCGCGCCTGAGCACACCGGAGCCGCCCTGCGCCGGGCACGGGGACTGCGCGGACACCGCGAGCGGCGCGGGTGGAACGAGAGGCGCGGGTGGAATGAGCGGAGCGGGCGGAATGAGCGGCTCGGGAGACAGGCCCGCGGTCTGTCAGGCGCGCGGCGGGCAGCCCAGAGCGGTGCGGTGAGGGGTCCTGAGGCGCGGGGCATGCTGGGATATACCGAGGCAGGCCGGTCCTCCCGCGCGGGGCATGCTGGGATATGCCGGGATATACCGGGGGTCCCGGCCTCACCCGGGGGCGCGGATAGGGGGCCGTGCCACGGTCTGGGGGTCCTAGGCCCCCAACAGCCCCCGCGGCACTGCCCCCCCGAGCCCCCACAGCCCTGTCCCCCGCGAGTTTGGCTGGGATCCGGGGTGCTTCACCCCCTCCAATGCCGGGGGCGCCGCCCCCCCCTCCCCCGGAGCCCTGGGCACCCCGGGAGGGTTCGGGGCGCTCCCGGGGGTTCCGCTGAGCCCGAGGGGGCCATGACCCCCGAACTCGCCCCTTTTCCCCCGCCAAGGCTCAGGAGGGTTTGGGGGCAGGGGGTCCCCAGGCCGGTCCCCCCAGCCTGGGGGTTCCCGGGCTGAGCCCCAAAGGGTCCCGGGACCCCCCCGGGCTGGGGGGATTCGGCTTTTGGGCTCAGCCCCCCACACCCACCTTCGGCTACGGGGTTTTACCTTTTGGGGCTCGGGACCCCCCGGCTTTAGGGAGTTACTTTTTGGGGCTCAGCCTCCCCCCCCCCTCCGGCTCTGGGGTGCGGCTGATTAATCCTCCTTTTCTCAATTAAATCCCGGTTGGAAGCGAGCAGTGGATTCTCGTTTTCAGAGGCACCAGATCTGTGGGATTTCACGCCTGTCTTTATTTTTGGGCTGCTTGGAGCAGGGTGACCCGGGGCAGGGTGACCCAGCACAGCCCCCGTGATGCCCCCGCTCCCCCCGGCGCGTCCCAGCCAAAGTTCTGCCCCGTTTCTGCTGACTCGGCCCCGACGTGCGGAAACGGCCTCCCGCCCCAGCTTCCCGTGCTGTCCCGGTCCCGCCCGGGCTCATCCTGCCGCTGCCGGGCGTCCGGCGGTGCCGTGTCCCCTCCGTGTCACCCCCTGTCCCTCTCCAGCATGTGGCTGCTGCTCGTCCTGCTGCTGCCGCCCGCGGTCCTGTCCGCCCAGCGCTGCGGTGAGTGCGGCCCCGGGACCCCCGACCTGCCCGGGCCCCCCCCGGGGCCGAGGGGTCCCTGAGGGGCAGGGCTGGGGTGACAAACCCCACCCTGTACCCCAGCCCTGCTCCCCAGTCCCGGGGGCCTCGTGAAATCCCTTGGGGATGCGTTTTCCAGGGCTCAGCTCCCCCCATGAGTCTGATTCCTGCAGCCCCTTTCCCTGCCCGGAGCCAGCCCCTGCCTACCCCCTGTGGGTCCCACAGGGACACTGGGACAGGGGTGTCACAGAGGGGTGTCAGGGAGGGGGGCTCTGCCGGGCTCTCTGTGTTTCTCTTTGCGGCTCTTCCTTTGTTTCTTCCTCTTTGTGGGAAATCTCGAGGGTTTGGGATTTGTGGGGGCACACAGAGGGTGTTGGGTGCACGGCAGGGCTGGGTGCCGGGGCTGCATCCCCACAGAGCTCTGGGGGGCTGCAGATGCTGCGGGGGGTGGTCTCAGCCCCCTGTGCCCCCTCACCTGCTCCCTCCCCGGGCAGAGCCCCCCCCGGGGCCGGCGGGGGCCGTGCGGGCGCTGAGCGCGCGGCTGCTGGGGCTGGCGGGGGACCCTGCGCGGGCCCCCGACCCTGCCACGTACCTGGGGCTGCGCCTGGGCCGGGAGCACAACCTGCAGCTGGAGCAGCACTACCTGGAGAGGCTGCACCGCGCCTTCCAGCACCCCTACGGCAGGTGGGACACTGGGGGGACACCGGGACCCCCATGGGGACACTGAGGCTCCCCACGGGCCTCTGGGGACACCCCTGTCCCACACACTGACCTCAGGTCCCCACAGGAGCGTGCAGGCCCATGGCTACCCTGAGCAGGATGCTGAGCTCAGCACGTACGTGTGGGTGTCCTGGGGGACACGGGGTGCCCTGAAATCACCCCTGTCATGGGGTGACACCCCTGATGGGGTCCTGGGAGGTGCCCTGAGGGTAGAGTGACACTGCCAGCAGGGTCCTAGGAGCCCCAGGGCAGGGTGACACCCCCAGTGTGGTGTCCTGGAGGTGCCCTGAGGGCAGGGTGACACCCTCGGTGGTGTCCTGGGAGGTGCCCGGTGCCTTGCAGGGGTGCAGAGCGGCCACAGACAGGGCGGCTGGCGCTGTACCTGCTGGGGCTGAGGGCCACCTGTCCCCCAACCAAACCCCACCGGGCGCTGGTGACGTGGCTCAAATACTACCTGGAGGAGGACTGGACAGGTGAGTGTCCCCACGGGGTGACCACCCACCTGGGCACCCACAGGGTGGGACCTCACTCACCCTGGTGACACCACCCCTCTTCCCCAGGCTCCCGGCGGCACGGCCACCCCCTCACCAATTACTACCAGTACGGGCTGGGTGTGCTGGCGCTGTGTGCGCACCACAAGCGGGTGCGGGAGGAGGTGATCCGCCGGCTCCTGGAGGCACAGCACCGCGGCCGGCTCGGGCACGGCGCCGTGGGTAAGGGCCCGTGGGTGCAGGCAGGAGCACCCGGCGGGGGGTGAGCCCGCGGTGACACCGTGGTGTCCCTGCAGACACGGAGGCCGTGCTGGCACTGGCCTTCGCCTGCCTGGAGCGCAGGAGGCTGGTGGGGGCCAGGCTGGCGGCCGAGCTCCGGGACACTGTGCACAGGGTGAGCAGGAGCATGGCCCAGGCTCAGGGACCCGAGGGCATCATCGGCAACATCTACAGCACCCCCTGGGCCCTGCAGGTGGGTGTCACCTGAGGGGACTTCTGGCATGGGAGCAGGAATTGGCAAGGGGAGGTGGGGCTGCAGGTGGGTGCAGGTACAGGTGCGGGTGCAGATATGGGTGTAGATGCAGGTTTGGGTGCAGATGTGGGTGTAGATGCAGGTTTGGGTGCAGATGTGGGTGTAGATGCGGGTGCAGATTTGGGTGCAGATGTGGGTGTGGGCACAGGAGCAGATATGGGTGCAGATAAAAGTACAGGTGCAGATGTGGGGTGCAGGTGCAGAAAGCTGTAGGTGAGGGTGTAGGCGAGGGTGTAGGCAGGTGCAGATGTGGGTGTAGATACAGCTACAGGTGCAGATGCAAGATGTGGGTGCAGATGTGGGGTGTAGGTGCAGGTACAGATGCAGATGGTGGTGCCTGGGCAGAGGCAGCTGCCCCAGGGCAGGTGATGCTCAGCCCTGAGGTGCCCAGGTGCCCAACCACCTCCCTCCTCTTCTTGCTGCCCCACCACCTCCCTCCTGCTCCAGGTGTTCCTGGCCACAGGCATGTGCCACACGGAGCCAGCTTACAGCCGGGCCATGGCTGTGCTGCTGGAGAACCTGGATGCCTTCGGCACGGCCACCACCATGGCCCAGGTGCTGCCAGTGCTGCACGGCCACTCCTACGTGGACATCGCCTCCATGCACTGCCAGGAGGAGTTGGGTATGAGCCATGGGCAGCTGGGATGGGGTTGGTGCCAGTGCCACCGTGGTGGTGGCCGGGTGTCCATCAACGCCACAGTGACTTCTCACAGATACGCTGACACCCCTCGACGTGGAGCCCCCGACTGAGGTGCCAGGGAACAAGACAGTGCGGCTGATGGTGGAGTGTGCCCAGCCCTGGTGTTCCGAGCTCCAGCTCTACAACCGGCGGGTGTCCACGCCCGCCACCGCCTCCCTGCTGGATGTGCTCAGGGCGGCCACTGCACAGGAACCCCACTTCACGTATGTGACCCACCTGGGGTCCCCTGGGGTCGCACTGGGGTGGCCACGTGTCCTGCACCCACGCCAAGGGCTCACCCTGCTTCCCACTGCCTGGCTCCCTTGGGAGCTGCCCTGTCCCACCGCCAGCAGTGCCAGGACTGGACACTCATCCCCCTCACTGCCCTCTGCCACCCCCCAGGTTTGACACCCAGGACACCCCCCAGGGCCCCTACCTGACCCAGGTGCTCGGGCTGGAGGCCCGGCAGGAGAAGCGGAACTACTGGCAGCTCCTGACAGCCCCCAGCACCCCCCTGCTGACAGGTGAGTGATGGGTGGGGGTCCCTGGGAGGCAGTGGGGGTCCCAGGCAGTCCCCACGGCCCCTGGGGCCCCCAGTCTCACCTGAGGTCACTGTCCCTCCCTCTGCAGGTGTCGCCGACTACATTCCCCATGATGGGGAGACCCTCATCCTGCGCCTCAGCGAGTGGTAGAGGGTGGGGGGCTGTAGGGGGTGATGGCAATGAAACCTCCACTGTGGGCACAGGACCTGCTTTCTGTCTCCTGCTTTCCAGGGGCCAGCACCCCAAATCTGCCGGGGGGAGGAGGAAGAGGAGGGGGACAGAATGTGCCTTGTCCTACGGGTGCTGTTGGATGGGAGCACTGGGACCAGCAGCTCCTCTGGTCCTGGTCCCTCTCAGGGATGGCGCAGGCAGGTGCTGGGAGCAGCCGGTTTTGGGGGGTCCAAAGCATTTTTGGGATATGCAACGATTTGTGGAGACCGAGTCAGCGCTGCTCATCCACAGAAAGCCGCCAGCTGGGTTCACCCTCCTCTGTAACGCCCTGGCGGGGCCCTGGCCCTGCCCACTGAGCCCCCGGGGCCCCCAGTGCCACACCCAGCGCGAGGGGCACCCCCGGCGTTTAACCCGAGGCCCCAGATCACGGCAGGGCAGGGGAGCGAGCGGGGCCGGGGGCGGTGTCGGGGATGTCGCCGCGGTTCGGGCTCGGGGGCGATGCCGGTGACGCTCCCGGGCGGGCGGGGCGGGGGCAGCGATGGCGGCCGCTCCCTGAGGGCGGCGGGGGCTGTGGCGGGGCCCGGGCAGGCGGCTGTGCTGTCCCGGCGGGGCCGAAGGTCCCCGGCGGGCCCCGCCGCCCCGGGCGGATCGCTGGGCGTGCCCGCGGTGCCCCCGTGCCCCCGAACCCCGCCCGGCGGCCGTGACGCGCGGGGCCCTCACGGGGAGGAGCCTCCGCCCTCCGCTCCCGCCATCACCAAACTTTGCGCTGGTTCCCGGCGGCCGCCGCCGCCTCCTCCCGGCACATGGCCCCGGCTCCGCGGGGCTGAGCTCCGCCACCGCCCCCGGGCGCGGAGACACCGCCGACAGCGACACCGCCACCGCCGGAGCGACCGGTCACCGACACCGCCGCTGCCCGGGTGCGGCGGCTCCCGGCGCGGCGCGGGAGGACGGGGCAGAGCGGCGAGGGGCGGCCGGAGGCAGCGGGGCCGGTGCCCATGTGCCCGCGGTCGCGGCGTGGCGATGAGGCCGCGATGAGCACGGCGGGCGAGGGCACCCTCCGGCCCTGGAAGCCCGACCCGGGGCAGGCGGACGGGGGGCGGCCGCCCCCGCCGGGCCCGGCGCTGCCGCTGACCCTGAGCGTGCTGGCCTGGCTGGGCACCGGCACCACCATGGCCGGCCTCAACAAGTGGATCTTCGCGGCGCACGGGTTCCGATACCCGCTGCTGCTCTCCTCGCTGCACATGCTGTCGGGAGTGGCCGTGGGGTACCCGCTGGGCTGGGCGCGGGGTGCCCGCTCCCCGCGGCCCCGCGCCCGCATCTACCTGCTCAGCCTCACCTTCTGCACCAGCGTGGCCCTGGGCAACCTGGGCCTGAGCTACGTGCAGCTGGACGTGGCCCAGGCCGTGGCCACC
The DNA here is from genome assembly GCF_001604755.1 of Lepidothrix coronata. Lineage (NCBI taxonomy): Eukaryota > Metazoa > Chordata > Aves > Passeriformes > Pipridae > Lepidothrix > Lepidothrix coronata. The sequence goes on along the minus strand of NW_016690485.1, from coordinate 459,755 downwards.
ACCACGCCGCTGGTGACGCTGGTGCTGGGGGTGCTGGGGGGCCGGCGGCCGCACCCGCTGCAGTGCTGGGCCATGGGCCCGGTGTGTGCCGGGGCCGCCTGCAGCATCGCCGGCGGGCTCCGCTTCTCCCAGCCCGGCTGCGGCTTCCTGCTGGCCGCCACCGTGCTCCGCGCCCTCAAGTCCATCCAGCAGAGTAAGTGCCACCTGTCCCTGTCGCTGTCCTGCATGTGCGTCCTCCTCTGGCGCGGCCCCTGGTGCGCGGGTGGGCTGGTGGCACCCCGGTGTCACCGTGGGGCTGGGGACGCTCCCTGCTCGCTCATGCTGCCCACCCTGGCTCTGGTATCACCTCAGTGCCACCCCCCTCCCCACCCTATACTGGATGTCATTCTAGTGTCACCCCAGCCCCAGTGCCACCCCAGCCCCACCCTGTCCCTGGTGCCACCCTAGTGCCACCCGTTGCCCACCCTGTCACTGGTGTCACCCCAGTGCCACCCTGGTGCTGGTGACACTCCCTGCCCACCCTGGCCCCAGTGCCACTCCGTTGTCACCCCAGCCCTGGTGGCACTCTGGCCCCCAGTGTCACCTCCGCCCCAGTGCCAGTTCTATGCCATCCCAGTCCTATTGCCACCTGCTGTCCTCCTTGGCCTTGGTGCCACCCTACTGTCACCCCAGCGCCACCCCTTGCCCACTCTGTGCCTGGTGTCACCCCAGTGCTACTCCAGTGCCACCCTTGGCCCCTTGGGGCTGTGTCATGCTCCTGGCCCTGAGGTGATGTGACCTCAGTTTGACCTCAGTGATGACACCATTGGTGTCCTTGTGGTGTCCCCTGGCACTGCTGGCTCCTGGTGACACTGTCCCATGTCTTGGGGCCATGGGAAGGCACAGGGATACCCAGCCTGCCCCATTCCCATGAGCTCCCTGCCGGCACTGTGGGCTCTGGACCCCTGTGAGTCCCCCATTCCCAGGGACTCTGGTGCCACCCGGGCCATGGTGTCCTTGGCAAGTGGCAGTGAGGAGCCAGCCAGGATGTTTTTGGCTGGGAAGGGATTGTTTCCTCTGGAGCCTGTGACTCAGGGCACTACAGAGACAGGCTCTGCTGTGGGGCCCTGTGCTCTCCTGGAGGTCCCTTTGGCTGTACCGAGGTGCTGTGGCCCCCCAAGGGACACCCCTGCCCATCATGCCACTGCCCTGTCCCCTTGTCACCCCCATGGAACATGGACAGTGGCCCTGGGGAGCCTGGGGGCTGTTCTGTCTCCCATGGACACAGCACTGCCCCTTGTGCATGTCTGTGTGTGGCAGCCAGCCCTGTCGTGCCTGCTGTCCCCACTGTCCCCAGATGACCCAGAGGGGGGACGTGGGGACAATGCTCCAAAACAGGCTGGGGAAGCTGCCCTGTCCAACCCTGTCCTGTGGCACCCTGACCCCCAAACCAGGACACCCCTGAACCCGGACACTGTCTGAAACAGGGCACCCTGTAAAACCAGGGAATCCCAAAAATGGGAAAGTTCTGAACTGGGGTGTCTTCTGAACCAAGGCACCTCCAAACCAGGGAACCCTCAAAGTGGGGGACACCCCCCCAAGGCAGGGGACCCCCAGCCCACAGAAGGGACTGTCCCCTCCATTTACCCCTTCCCAGTGACATTTGGAATTTTTTAACTACTTGGGCAGCGAGCAGGGACCCATATTGGTGGGTGTTCCCATCTGGGGGTGCCCCTGTGGGTGCTGGGTGTTCCCCTTGGGTTAGTGCCCCTGTAGGTGCTGGGTGTCCCAGCTGGGTGGGAGCCGCTGCAGGTGTTGGGTGTCCCCCTGGGTCGTCTCACACATCCCCCTGACTGTCCCCTGTCCCCCCAGGTGTGCTGCTGCAGGAGGACCATCTGGACGCGCTGTCCCTGCTCGGCCTGACGTCCCTGCCCAGCTTTGTGCTGCTGTTCGGGGCAGCTGTGGCGCTGGAGCTGGGCCCCTCGTGGCAGGGGGTGCTGCGCCCCGACGCCGCGCTCTGGGGCTGTGTCCTGCTCAGCTGCCTGGGCTCCGTCCTCTACAACCTGGCCACGTCCTGCCTCCTGTCCCTCACCTCCGCCCTCACGCTGCACCTCCTGGGCAGCCTCACCGTGGTGGGCAACCTGCTGCTGTCCCGCCTGCTGTTCGGCACGCGGCTGGGCGCGCTGGGCTACGCCGGCGTGGCGCTGACGCTGGCGGGGATGGTGCTGTACCACCAGCCCCAGCTCCTGGCCGCGTGCTGGCCCCTGCGGGCGCCGCGGCGGCACCCGCGCCACGAGTAGGGGTCTGAGGGCGGAGCGGGGGCAAGGGAGGCTCTGAGTGAGGGCAGGGGGGCTGCGGAGCTCGGCTCAGCGAGCACGTGTGTGTGCTGAGGGGTGTCATGCCGGGCACGCGTGTGTGCCAGTGTGTGTGAAACTGCACGTGTGTGTGACTGTGCACGTGTCTGCCGGTGTGTGACACGCTGAGCGCACGGGTTTGCCAGTGTGCCCACATGGGTGCCGAGGTGCACAGTGCTGTGCACATGGGTGTGACTGTGCACACGTGTGTGCCAGTGTGTGTGCCACTCTGCACGTGTGTGTGTGCCAGTGTGCCTGGCTCTGTGTGCCCACGGGAGTGCTGAGGTGCACAGTGCTGTGCACGTGTGTGCCCGTGTGTGGCTCTGTGCACATGTGTTTGCTGGTTTGCACAGCTCTGTGCACACACCTGTGGCTGTTTGCACAGCTCTGTGAGCACGTGTTTGCTGGTGTGCACATGTGTGTGCCAGTGTGTGTGACTGCACATGTGTGTGCTGGTGTGCACAGCTCTGGACATGTGTGTGCTGATGTACACAGTGCTGTGCACATGTGTGTGCCAGTGTGTGTGGTACTGTGCACATGGGTGTGCTGGCATGCACAGCTCTGTGCACACGTGTGTGCTGAGGTGCATGGTACCATGTACACACAACCATGCAGAGTGGGACACCCACTATGTACATGTGGTTTGCATGGCTCTGTGCACACGTGTGCTGGGGTGCACAGTGCTGTGCACACGTGTGTCAGTGTGCATGGCTTTGTGTGCACATGTGACAGTGTGCACAGCTCTGTGTGCACACACGTGTGCTGAGGTGCACGGTGCTCTGCACTGCACATCCCTACTGATGTGCAAGGCACTGTGCACAGGTGTGTGCTGGTTTGCACAGCTCTGTGAGCACACGTGTGTTGTGTGAAGGCTCTGCATGTGCAGGCAGGTCTCGTGCACGTGTGCGTTGGTACAGACTGTACATATGTGAGTGTGTGCACAGCTCTGCGTGCGTGTGGCACGTGTGTGCTGCTGTGCACAGCTCTGGGGGGGGGTCAGGCAGGTACAGGTGTGCACACAGGCGCTGTGCAGGTACCTCTGTGTGTGTGTGTGTGTGCAGCTGTGTGCCCCAGCTCCACACGTGTGTCCCTGTGTGCACATGCAGGCTGGGAATGCTCAGGGACATGGCTGTGGATACACGACTCTGGATACAGGACTCGGGGCATCCGGCTCCTGTCCTGCCTGGGGAAACAGAACTGTCTGTCTGTGTGTGTGCACGTGTGTGTGTGTGTGTGTTCACACGTGTGTGTGTCACTACTGAGCTCTGCTGGCTGGAGTGGACGCTGGCTGTGTGTACACACTGTTCTCATGGCCAAACAGGATGCCCAGGACAGGGCAGGTGCGTGTCCCCTCCCCTGTCCCCAACCCCACCGTGTTGTGACAATCCCATGGGGCTGCCGGTGGTGCTGCCAGCGTCACCTTTGTCCCAGCTGTGCCCTTCCAGCCCCCACAGCTCCCTGTCCCCGTCCCTCCCAGCGTGCCGTGGCTGGCACAGACTGGTATCGGTGGCAGAGACGGCGAGAGCCCGGCTGAGGGGACGGGGACAGTCCAGACCACCCGCCATCGCTCCAGGGCGGTGCCAGGCTGAGGCGTGGGAGATGCTAGGCTGTGGCACAGCACACACTCACCATGGCAGAGGGACAGCCCTGTGTGTGCCCTGGCACCGCCGGGGGCCGTGGGGGCCATTGCCATGCTCGTGTCTCCGTGCCGGGGCCGAAGGACCCAGCTCCGATTGCACTTGTCCCAAAATAAAGCTCTATTTTTGTCGTACGCCACCCTCGGCTCGCGGTGATCTCCTGCCCGAGAGGGAAGGAAGGGAGGAACCACTCAGTGTAGGGATGGGAAACAGGCATGGAAATGCCTCGGGATGTCCCCGTGGCCACTGTGTCTGAGGGCTCTGTGCTCCAGTGCAGGGACAGCCGTGGTTTGGCAGCCCGAGAGGGTGTGGTGACACGGAGAGGAGTCACTGACCGCATGTCCGGGGCTGGTCCTGCTGGGAGCCTCGCCCTGCCCCGGCGCAGCACTGGGGCATCCTGCTCCCTGAGTCATGGAATCGTGGAATATCCTGAAGTTGGAAGGGACCCACAAGGATCATTGGATGCAACTCCTGGCCCTGCTCAGGACAGCCCCAACAATCACACCATGTGTCGCCAGTCCGGCCCCTCCAGCCCGGTGACTCACCCCACCGCATAAGCACGACCCTCTTCCCCTGGAAAATCCCTGCTCGCTCCCGCCCTCTTTCCCAAACAGCGATTTGTTTCCATTATCAGGGCAGGAGTTTGGAGGCCACTTCTAGCAGCACCTGGGGAACGGCTCCTTCCCAGCACACACTGAAGGGAGGGCAGCTCTCGGGTGTGCCGGAGTGCCACGGCTGGTGCCACCTTTGGCAGGTGCTCCAGGTGTGGCTGGAGTGGTGCCCATCCCAAAAGGGACACAAAGGGCCCCCAGTTATCAGCCAACAGCCCCTGTGCTGGCCAGGAACCTGTTTACTTTCTGGGCTCACATTCCAGAGGCTTTTCCATAGCAGGGAGGGTTGGAAGCCCTTTTGGTTTTCTGGGAGGAGTGGAGGGACCTGCAAAACAGCCATCTGTGGCATCACTGGTTCAGGAGCCCTTCCCCAGGGAATTCCTGCCCATCCCAGCTCCTGGACTCATTTGCTGGCACTGGGTCTGCCCAGATCCTGACTCCATCTACAGCTTTGCCTTTTCCACCTTGGATTCCTGCTGATTTCTACTTGGTGCCCTACCGCTCCAGGGAGCTGGGATGGGCACGGGGGTCCCATGGGCAGCATTCCTGGTGGGACTGGGAGTTGTGCTGCCCATGGAGGGCAGTGGCAGGAGGGCTGGCCAGGTGAGGTGACTTTCTCTCTGGGTATTTTGGGCCATGATCTCAGCCTGGTGTCATCCCTGTGCTCCGACCAGGCCCCGGGAAGGATTGGGTTTCCCACTGGCAGCAGCTGCCCATGTGCTGAGTCCAGCACTGCTCCGGCCGAGCTGGATGAGGGAAAGGCATCCCAGCTCTGGGGGCTTTGTGGGAGGGGAGCAGATGGGACCCCTTTCTGGAGAGCAGCCCCTGGCACGGGGCAGGACCAGCCCAGCAGGGAATGATGGGCACAGTCCTCACGTGGGCATGGGGAGGGGTGACCCTCCTGAGGAGGGGTGACAGCTCTGAGTGGTGACAGCAGGAATGGTGGCACCTCCATATGCTTGGAGGTGCTGGCTGGCAAGGAATCATGGAATTATGGAATCCCAGGATGGTTTGGGTTGGAAAGGACCTTAAAGGCCATCCAGTCCCACCCTCTGTTATGGGCAGGGACACTTTCCATAGCCCAGGATGCTCCAAGCCCCGTCCAACCTGGCCTTGGACACTTCCAGGGATGGGGCAGCCACAGCTTCTCTGGGCAACCTGTGCCAGGGCCTCCCCACCCTCACAGGGAAGGATTTCCTCCCAATATCCCATCCAATCCTGCCCTCTGGCAGTGAGAAGCCATTCCCCCTTGTCCTATCTCTCCATCCCTTGTCCCAAGTCCCTCTCCAGCAAGGAGCTACAGGTGAAGCATGGAACTCTGAGCTGGGAGAAATTAAATCCAATGGGACAGTTCAGTGATGAGATCCAGCCAGGCAGTTTCTCTTGGATCTGCTTCTAAACCACTGCTGAACCTTCCTTGGAGGCAGCGATGGAATGTGCCGGGATGGTGCTGTGAGCCCTTGGTGCAGGAGCAGGGGAGAGGAAATCCAGGTGGATTTACTGTGTGCCTGGGAGCACAGGGTGGAAATTATCTCTGTTTCAGGACAGGGATTAACTGCTGCCTGTTGGGAGCTCACTGCATTGGCAGGGTGGGATTTGGGATCTGCAGTGGGAGGCAGCAGGGACAAACACTTGCTAATCTGGGGAGCCTGAGCCAGGAAATAATATCCTTCTGGGATATGCTGGGCTGTGCTCTTAAACCATCCACATCACAGTCCTAAAACTGTGTCAGGGACTGTTGTGGCTCCAGAGATGAAATTACAGCAAAGCCTTTTTTAGGGTAGATGGAAGATTGCATTTTTCCTGGTGGGACAGCCCAGCTCAGGGGGGGCAGGGATCTGAGGATGCTTGAAGCTGCTTAAGCCCAGCTGGAGGCCAGGAGATGGACAGGATGAGCCTTCTAGCACGACATTCTCTGCTCCAGCACCCACAAAATCTAGAATGTTCCCTTAACCATTTTGAGGCAGGGGGGCTTCACTGGTGGCTTCACTGCTCACTCTCCATGTCCCAGGCTCCTGCCCCACGCCGAACAGGCTGTTGGCTCAGTCGCCAAATTTCTAGAAGATGAAATCACAGGAGCTTGAAGATATTTTTAAAGTCATAGAATCAGAGAATCATGGAATTGTTAAGGTTGGAAAAGCCCTCTAAGACCATCGAGGCCAAATGTTCTCCCAGCACTGCCAAGGCCACCACTGACCCACGTCCCCAGGTGCCACATCCACATGGCTTTGAAATCTTTTCAGGGATGGGGACTCCACCTCTGCCCTGGGCAGCTGTGCCAGGGGTGGACAGCCCTTTCAGTGAACAGATTTTCCCAATATCCAACGTTATCCTCCCCTGGCACAACTTGAGGCTGTTCCCTCTCCTCCTGTCCCTTGTCCCCTGGGAGCAGAGCCCGATCCCCCACCTGGCCTCACTCCCTCCCCTCAGCTGGGGCTGTGGGACCCCCTCCAGCTGAAACCAGAATTAACAGATGGGTTGGTGTGAGCGATGCCAGAGTGTGCCCAGATGAGGCTTCTGGTTCCCAGTAACACAATGACTTCGTGCAAGGATTCCCACTGACAGTGCACTTCCTTGGATTGCTCCCATCCTGGCTTCCCAGACCACCAGGGAATGGGGTTCTTCATGAGCAGCTCACCCAAATCATAGAATCGTGGAATGGTTTGGGTTGGAAGGGACCTTAAAGATTGTCTCATTCCAATGCCCTGCCATGGGCAGGGACAATAACCATGGATCTCCCAAGAGAGGCCAAGGCACCTCCTGAAAAAGCCTTTGGGCAATCAGACTGGGGGAAGGAATGGTCAGGACATCTTTGGATCTCTCCCAGTCAGAGATGCTGCCTGTGCTCTCCATTCCCTCTCTGGAATGCAGCAGATGACGGGACTCTGGGTTGCTGCCTCAAAACCCAAAGCTCTATCCCAGTAAGGAAAAACAGCTGTTGGTGACACTCCAAGTATCCTGACTCACAGCAAGTTGCTGTCCTGCCTCAGCAGCACAGTTTGTTCTGGAATAAAACAACACTCCCCGAGCACGTGGTGGTCTCAGAGTCCCTGTCAGGGCCCTGGAACAAAAGAGATGTGAAAACTGGGCTGATTGTCTTTATAGCAAGATTCTCCATCGCTGGTGTATCTCAAACCCCCTGCACTCCCAGCAGCACAGACTTCACGCTCCAACCCCTCAGAAGAGCTTATTTCCAGTGCTCTGGCATGGATCTAGAAGAACTGCTGCTGGTTTTCCCTGGATTTCCTGCCAAGAGGTCACACCAGCTCGTTGTACTCGGAGCAGCTGTGTTACTCTTCAATTCTGCGTTTCCACAACCCCGGGACACCATCCCTGCTGGAGAGCTGAGCCCCCGGAGCCTGTGGAGGCTGAAGTTTGTGCTGGTCGTGTCCCTGCCCCAGGAGCTGCTGTTGGGCTGTATCGGGGGATGGCAGGATTCGACCCTGGAGAAAACCAACCATGTCCTAGGCTGATCCCACAGTGGATCCCACAGCAGGGCAGGGGGGATTCTGCCCCTCTGCTCCCTCGGGTGAGACCCCCCTGCAGAGCTGCCTCCAGCCCTGGGAACAGCACAGGGAGGACGTGGAGCTGCTGGAGAGAGTCCAGAGGAGGCCACAGAGATTAGAGGGATGGAGCACCTCTCCTATGTGGAAATGCTGGGAGAATTGGGATTGTTCAGCCTGGAAAAGAGAAGGCTTCAGGGTGACTTTGTGGCCTTCCAGTACCTGAGAAGGAGCCTCCAAGAGAGATGGACAGAGACTATTGACAAGGGCTTTGAGAGACAGGACAAATAGGAATGACTTCAAACTGAAGGAAAGATGGTTTAGATGGGATATTGGGAAGAGATTCTTCCCTGTGAGGGTGGGGAGGCCCTGGCACAGCCCCAGAGAAGCTGTGGCTGCCCCTGGATCCCTGGAAGTGTCCAAGGCCAGGTTGGATGGGGCTTGGAGCAACCTGGGCTAGTGGAAGGTGTCCCTGCCCATGGCAGGGGGTGGGACTGGATGAGCTTTAAGGTCCCTTCCAACCCAACCCATTCCATGACTCTGTGTTTCTGTGACTGTGCCCATCAGGGACATGGAGTGGTGCTCCCTCAGGCCACGCAGCCAGTGGGGTCCTGCTCAGCCTGTGTGTCCCCACGCTGTGGATCCCGGGTGCCCTGGAGCCCGGCAGCCGGAGATGCAGGGGCTGGGGGTGTCCCTCACGGGGACACAGGGGTGCTCCATGTGGGGACAGAGGGAGGTCACCACCTTCAGGCAGCCATTGGTGATGGTGCCAGTCCGGTGGGTGCCAATGTCACCATGGCAACCACCGACCACCAGCAGCGGGGCCAGCGGGTCATGGAGGAGCAGGGCAGGACAGGGCCTCGCGTCACCTTCTTCCCACCACCCCAGAGCCGGCGGTTCGAGGGGCCCCGGTGCGGGGCTGGGGGACCCTCACACCGTCCTGGGCTGGGGGACCTTCATGTGGGACTGGGGAACCCCCCCCTGGGTTGGGGGACCCTCACACCGTCCTGGGCTGGGGGACCCCACACTGGGTGAGGGACCCTCCCGCTCAGGGGCTGTGAGCAGGCCTGTGGGCCGTGGCTGAGCCCCCACTGCACCCCCCGCTCTCTGACACAAAGCCCTTCTCACCCAGAGCAGCCCTGGGGACTGGGACCTCGACCCGGACAGTGTCCTGCCCCGCTCCACTGTCCACGAGCAGCTGCTCCTGGAGGAGAAGGTGGGCTCTCCTCTCCCCCTGACCCCTCCAGGCCCTGCTGGTGCTGCCCCCCTGGGATGGGGTTCGTGGCCCCCTCTGGCACAAAGGGGCCTTTAGGTCTTCAGCATCAGGATAGGGGTGCCAAGGCTCCCTCCAATGGTCAGGAGGAGGCAGCTCTTGAATTTGGGCCACCTTTGACATGAATGGTTGAGCCTCCATCCTGACCTCTGGACACAGCTGCCGTATCCTATCTCCAAGTCACCTGTGGTTTGGAATGAGCTACAGGCATTGTTTGCCATGGGCTTAACCCGGACTCAGATGTTGTTCCTAAGATATCCTGGGAGAAAGTAGGTTTAGATGGGTTCTTCCCTGTGAGGGTGGGGAGCCCTGGCCCAGGTTGCCCAGAGAAGCTGTGGCTGCCCCTGAATCCCTGGAAGTGTCCAAGGCCAGGTTGGACGGGGCTTGGAGCAACCTGGGCTAGTGGAAGGTGTTCCTGCCCATGGCAGGGGGTGGGAGATGGGTTTTAAGATCCCTTCCAAACCAAACAATTCTGGGGTTCTGTGATTACACATATTGGGGCTTTTTCCTTGGCCATACTGAGGGATATGGTGGGATGTGTCTCTTCCTGAAGACAAGCATCACTTTGGAATCCTTTATTTCATAGTAGGACAGAGGCTCTCAGGTCTTACATTTGCTTTCACAAAGGTAAAACAATTTGAAGAGGCCAAAAAGAAGACTAAAAGTCTCCACAAACAGCTACAGCAGCAGTTTTTGAAAGACCAGGAGAGAAAGATGGAGTGGAAAAAGAAGGCGGAGGAACAGTTTAAAAAATCCCTGGAAGTGTTCGATCGCAGGAGTGGGAAGGTGCCCGCCCGTCCCACCCGTCCTTCGTCGGCGGCTGAAGCGAAGCCAAAGAAACCAGCGGCTGCTGCAGACAAAAAAAAGAGCAAGAGACGCGTCTAGAGAGCTCCTCCTGCAGGCTGTGCCCCGCTCCGGCCACGGCTTCCAACCCGCTGGAATTTTAGGAAGTTAACGGTCCCGTTACAGCAATAAATCAGCACAATCCCTCCCTCTGTCTGGTGCTGCTGCCCTTGTAAATCCGTGAGGAGGTGGTGGCTGGAGAGCTCCGGGCTGGGAACGGAGCAGTGGCAGCTGCAGGAATGAAACACTTCTCCAAAGACTGTTTTCCTCTGTGAAAGGGATGGAGCTTTTCCTGGCTCGTGCCTTGAGGGTGTTGGGGCACTGAACTACCCCAGGGCAGTGGGCACAGCCCCAAGGCTGCCAGAGCTCCAGGAGGGTTTGGACAACGCTCTGAGGGACAAGGTGGGATTGTTGGGTGTCTGTGCAGGGCCAGGGGTTGGACTGGATGATCCTTGTGGGTCTCTTCCAGCTCAGGAGATCCCACGATTCTGTGGCCTGATTTTCCAGTCCCCATCACAATGTTGAGGTTTCATAACATAAACCTTTTCTCCTTGAAATGAAGTTGCTAATTTTTTATGCTTCCCAGTGGCCTTGAGGGAATAATTGGATCTTGGAAGGTTGCTGTCACATGCTCAAGTTTTTTCTACACTGGATTGAAAAATGCTCAGTACCTTCAAGCTGTGTCCCTCAGCTGGAATTCTGAAGAGAAATCTCATGACTGATGAGAAAGGCATAGCTCAGACTCCAGGACAGCACGGGCAAGTCACACTCCAGTGCTCAAAACTGGGAGCCATCAGGCCTTGACAATGAATTCTCCATTTACTGTAAGACTATTTTTTTAAAGAAATAAAATTTTTCCCCTAACCTCTCCACAGACATGATTCAAGTGCTGAAAGGCTCTGAAAGTACTGCATAGAAAACAAGGGTTTGGCACCTACATTGGCTTCAAAACACAGGTCTATCAAGTCTTGCCTTTCCTGAGTATTTAAGGCACCTTCTTGCTGTTTGTCCTCCTCCCAGCTGGGATAAATCTGCCCTGCACACTGTCCTCTCCATGGACAGGCCCTTCCTTCTTGACCTCAGCTTTTGCCTGTTGGGTTTGTCCAGGAAAATGGGGATCTGCTGTTCACCACAAGGAACTGGATGATCTTTAAGGTCTCTTCCAACCCAAACCATTCTGTGCTTCACTGTGACAGCTGCTGGATAGGACAGACAGGGAACATCTCTGGTCGTGCTGGCACCGGTGACAGGATGGTGTCCATCTACACCACTTTTTGAGCAGCACTGACACCCAAGCAGAGATGTGTTGAGGTGAATAATAACAAAATGCCAACAAGCAAATCCTGTTACAGGTTTTTAGAGAGGAGCTGGAGGTTGTCACTCAGGGGTGGCCGACCTGTGCTGGCCACCCCTGGGGTTTTCCTTGCGGGAAGATGCTGTGAGAAAAGGACTGGTTTAAAACCAAGTGAGAGAGTGGATTTGGTGGCCATTCATGTGTTACCACACAGGCTTCAGCTGCTGTTTGAACACTGCTCTGCTCATCCAGCAAAAAGCCCACCAGGGTCCCCCAGCCCACCTATTCCCCTCCAGCCCCCACCAGCCTGACCTGCCCTTCATGGCCTTTGGACTCTCCTGTACATATCCAGCCTCCTGGAGCAAGGTCTTGCTGTTTAATAATGGAATGTGAAAAACCAGCACCCTTAGGTTGTTGTAAACCTACAATCTGGGCAGATTCACTGCATGTCCCCAGTTCTTGTGCTAGGAGAAGCAGAGACTGGCTGCTCTTTCCTTGTCTCCCCATTTTCTGATTCCAGAGTCCTTGACTTTGTCCCCCCTCCATCAAACTCTCAACTCAGGTGGGTTCAGGTTGGCTCTGCTGTGCAGTTCATCCCTATTGCTATGGTAACAACTGCATCCATCCATCCATCCATCCACCATCCATCCACCATCCATCCATCCACCATCCATTCATCCACCATCCATCCATCCATCCACCATCCATCCATCCACCATCCATCCATTCATCCACCATCCATTCATCCACCACCCATCCATCCACCATCCATCCATCCATCCACCATCCATCCATCCATTCACCATCCACCCACCCATCCACCCATCCATCCATCCACCATCCATTCATCCACCATCCATCCATCCACCATCCATCCATCCATCCACCATCCATCCATCCATTCACCATCCACCCACCCATCCATCCACCCATCCATCCATCCATCCACCATCCATCCATCCATCCATCCTCCAAAAGACACCCTGAGCACCATGGGGGTCCCCAGGCGGTTCCTGGGATGCAGCAGCACCCTGAAGGGAACAGGGATGTGTCCTCCCCTTGCCACGGAAGCAGAGGGGCTGTGGGGCTCTAACAGAGCTCCTCTGTGTGGAGCTCACAGAGCTCAGCCCCTCTGGGCCCCTCCCCATCCTCCCTGTGCTGGGAGAAGCCAGTCACGAGTTTCTCCAGTCCCCCCAGCTCAGTGCTGTCCTTGATCCCAGCGTTCCCACGGCAGGAGTCAGCCCTGGCACGCAGCAGCACCCCTGGTACAAAGAGCCCCAGGCCTAGGATGATGCCTGGCCCCCTTTGCCCTGTCCTCACCACCTCCCCAGCCCCATGGCCTGGAAGCCCCTGGAGCTGTTGGAGCTGTACTGTTCCCCAGGGCAGGCTGTGGGTGTTGGCAGTCCCCTGGACCTGGTTCTGCAGGGGTTGGGTCTCTGGGCTGATCCAGCCCTGGGTGTTCCCACTCGGCACAGCAAGGAAGCAGCTGGAATTTGCCTGGGAGACTGGAGGTTGTGACTTAAATAGAACTATAGAATCACAGAATCTTTAAGGCTGGGAAATCCCTGTGAGATCATCAAGTCCAACTGTTCCCTCAGCACTGCCAAGGCCATCACTGACTATGTCCCCAAGTGCCACATCCACGGCCTTGAAATCCCTCCAGGGATGCAGACTCCACCCCTGCCCTGGGCAGCTGTTCCAATGACTGACCACCCTTTCCAGGAAGAAATATCCCAATATCCAATCTGACCCTCCCCTGGCACAGCTGGAGGCCGTTCCCTCTCCTCCTGTCCCTTGTTCCCTGGGAGCAGAGCCCGAATTCCCCCGGCTCCCCCCTCCTGTCAGGGAGTTGCAGAGCCAGAAGGTCCCCCCTGAGCCTCCTTTGCTCCAGGCTGAGCCCCCCCAGCTCCCTCAGCTGCTCCTGCTGCTCCAGCCCCTTCCCAGCTCCGTTCCCTTCCCTGCACACGCTCCAGCCCCTCGGTGTCTGTCTTGTCGTGAGGGGCCCAAAACTTAATTCAGGATTTGAGGTTTGGCCTGACCGAACTCACACACTCTGGTCTCAGTGCCCTGACACATGCAGGGAGATTTTCCTTTCCCAGAGCTGCCCACAGCTGGCTGTAGAGATGCTTCTGCCTGAGCCCATGTCCCTCTGCACTCCTGCTCCTGCCACCCAGCTCCAGCCTGGTGCTCCCACATCCAGCCCAGCACCTCCAGCCCAATATCCAAGTGGGCTGCCCCTTTTGAGTCCGTTTGCTCAGAGCTTACACTAAAACCCCACCACACTCGTCTCTTCAGCAAGTTCCACACTGCAGGGATTCCCTGGATTCTCCGTGCCCTTCCTGAGCCTTTCTCACAGGCTCTGGGGGCCAGGGAAGTGCAGAATCCTTCCCAACTGCTCACTGTATGGATGAGAAGCACGTCACCCCACTGACGGCACAACATGGGAATGAGTGAACAGCACCAGGAGCTGCAGGTGAAATGTGGTCAGGGATCAGTCAGCCCTGTGGATTCCTCCAGGGCTTGGTGTGATGCCAGAGCTCCACATTCCCAGCAGAGTGCGAGGCAAGGCTGCAGCCAGAGGACGGTGGCAGGAGGGGACTGTCCCTGCAGTGACAGGTTGTGGTGCTGTTGGCTGCAGCAAGGCTTCATTGTGTGCTTCTGTTCTTTCCCCATCATTGCACAATCGGTTTAAATCATCCCCTCCCTGCTGTCCCTCCCCCTGTCCCACACACGGGTGGCAGCAGGAACAGGGAATTATTGGGGCAAGCCAAGCTGGGGTGGATCAGGGCCTTTCAAGCTGGTTGGGTCCCACACTCTGTGCTTCCCTTTTCCATAGAGGAGCAGGATCCAGCACCTGGAGAGGGGTTTGGATGGTGGGGGAAAGCCCAGCTGGGGCCAGGGAGGTCTCTGGTGCTCAGGTGTCTGTCACAAGGCCCTTGTGCTGGAACAAAGCCAGACTTAAACCATGGGGGCTCTGTGCTTGGGCTGTACCTGCACCCAGGGTTCTCCCAGCTCTCCCTTCCTTGCTCAGATATGTCCCACGTAATTTGGATTCTCGGGCACCTCTGGCTCTGGGCAGTGATGATGCAGTCTGGTGACTTTGGGTGCAGGGAATTGTTTGAGGATGGATCTGAGCTTTTCCTACATCCTGGATGAGGTGGGATTGATGCAGGTTCAGTGGTGTTTCACCCAGTTCCCAAATCGACCTGGTTTCCTTCCTGGTGCAAGAGCTGCTGCTGGCCTGGAGTGGTGTGTGAAGCTGCAGGACAAGTCAGGCTGCTCTGGACTTGTGTCATCACCTCCATCTCTGCCTGCAGGATGGGAATGTCTGTAATTACCCAGATCCAGGAGGGAGCAGCAGTGATCCACAGTCTTCCCTACTTTAGAGGAGGTTTGGATGAGACCCAGTGCTCCACTCTTTTTCTCCTCCCTTCCTGTACATCCCAAGGACTTGCTGTCCCTTGAGCAGGCTGTATGCACCAGGACACAGGGGACTGGTGACAGTCACTGGGCAACTGATCCCATCCCCAGGCAGTGGCCGTGAGGAAGGCCAGGTCTGCAGTTCTTGGAGAGCAGTGGCCCATTTCAAATGAAGCAATCAAAACACTCCTCAACTTTGCAAAGAAAAAGACAGTCTTTTCATGATGGATTTAATTGCCAAAATGTCTTCAGGGCATGTGGCCTCTTGCACACAGGGTGAAAGACCCTGTTTTGGGACAAGAGGAAATGACCTCAAGCTGTGCCACGGAAGGTTTAGGCTGGATAGTAGGGAAAATGTCTTCACTGAAAGGTTTGTCAAGCCCAGGGAGTTCCCAGGTGGAGTTCCCATCCCTGGAGGGATTTAAAAGCCCTGTGGATGTGGCACTTGGGGACATGGGTCAGTGGAGGCCTTGGCAGTGCTGGGGAAGGGTTGGGCTCGATGGTCTCAGAAGGCTTTTCCAGCCTTAATGATTCTGTGATTCTATGTCCAGCACAGCACCCCAGAGCCAGCACAGGCCTGCTCTGATCCACGGTCCTGATCAGTTTGGGAAGGCACAGACCTGGGCAAGCCCGGCCCCTCCGTGGGTGTCCTCTCCTCCATCCTTACCAGTGCCAGCCCATAAACCCCAGCCTTGGTGGTCCCACTGCATCTCCCATCACCAGACTCTTGTTTGCTTTGCATAGGGAAAGTTAATAACGTGTGACGTGCTGGAACAGTGGCACAGCCCCAGCGCTGCAGTTTTATTCACGGGCTCCGACATGCCATGCCAAAATAAAGGGAACACTCAGGCCAGGGAAGGCTGAGCCCCGGGACAAGGCTCCCTGCCGGCTCCTGCCCCAAGGACACAGCTGCCATCACCGGGAGCTGCCCTGGCACTCAGCGTTTTGCCAAGTTTCCCGCTGGAAATCAAATCCCTCCTGTCCCGAGGGCACCCGTGTCGCTGCCCGGGCAGAGGGCGAGGGCTCGGCCGCTGTGCAGCGCTCGAGGGCCAGCAGCTGCCTTGCAGGGGTCGCTAATTAATTCACGGGTAACCAACTAATTGCGCCTGTACAACATCAGCATCCTAATCAGCTGAGGTTCATTACCGCTTTTATGGCCCTAAACGCTGCAAAAGCAGTCACGTTAACGGTTCGGTTTAGGGGAACTCGGATGTGTCTGGTGATTCAAAACGGCCCCCTCGGGGCTCCTGGACACCCACTGGGCTGACCCGCGCCTGGCAGATTTGACCTCCAGGGGATGAAGTTTGTTTTTGAGGTTATTCGTCGTGCTCTCAGGAACACAGGTCTGGGTAACCCGAAGCGGACGCGCTACCTCCTGTCCCCCTCCCCATCGCCCTCACGACGCCCCCGCCCGCCATGACAGACCCCCCCGCCACCTGGCAGGTCGCCACCGCAGGGCTCCTCATTGGACAGTGGCGCTGTCAATCAAGCGATGGGCGCCGCTGAGGGGCGGGGCCTCACGGGGCGGGGCAAACGCCGCTCGCCATAGGCTGTCCGGAGAGACCCCGCCCCCTCGGTCGCCTGGCAACGTGAGGCGCTGGCGGCGGGTGGGACCGGGACCGGGATCGGGATCGGGATTGAGGCAGGGACTGGGACCGGGATCGGGATCGAGGCAGGGACTGGGGTCGGGATCGAGACCGAGCGCGCTGCAGGCCGCCGGGGGCCGGCATTCCCCAGTAACGGACCCCTGAGACTCCCCCTGCACCCGGGGATCCTCCCGGCCCGGCCCCCCGAGCCGCCCGCCCCTCACACGGGGGATGCTCCCCTCTGGGAGTCACGCCCCGCCGACCGCTGACTGTCCCACAGCCGGGGGTCCCTGGGTCCCCTGCTGCCCCAGACCCACACCCAGGGGACCATTCGCTCCCTGTCAGCCTCCTACACTCCGGTGCCCCCTGCCCCCTCCTTGTGCCCTCCCTGTCCCCTCCTCTCGGCCCTTTCCCTCCGGATTCCCCTCCCACCCTCTGGCAGTGCCAGGCCTGAAGCATAGAGGTTTCCTATTGGGAACCCTGCCCACCCTTCTAAGGTGGGCACAGGGCCCTACAAGAGCTGCAGACTGTGCTGCTGTGGCTCAGCTGCTCCTCAGAAGAAGTTGGGAGCTTTCCTCCCACCACCCTTCGAGGCCAGGAAATTATTGTTAAGGGAATATTATTGCCTTATTGTGGGCATTCAACAGCCTCTCTGGGACAGAGACCAGCTCTGACCCACGACTGCATGTCCTGACCGCATGCCCACACCCAGGGAGAACTCCAGTGTCATCTGAAACTCACACATTTTCCTACATTACCTTGTTTCCCTAATGCTGTCATCATGGTTTTCTCTTAGAGAGAACATCCAAGGAGGAAGATTTAAGTGACAGTGGCAGCACAGGGACCTTGATGTTTTTTGAGAGTCTCACCTTGTGTGCGAGCTGTGTCCCTTCTAGACTTCAAACCACTCAGCCCACAGGTTGAATCCATGGCAACAGGGAATCCAGCTGCATTCCAAGCATCATCGTGAAGTAAAGAACCCTGGTGAAGGACATGGCAACTCCAGAGAAGGCAACGACCCCCTTAGGTGCCATGGGGGTGTTGGAGCCACGTCAGCTAAAGCCTGATAGCGCAGAGACGGAAAGAATCCTGACTGTCTTGGATGAGACCATTACCAAGCTGGAGATGACCAGGTTGATCCCACGGATCACTGGCTCCCTGGAGAGGTTTGCTAGGATGCTGGGACCTGAGATCACAGCCAGCCTGTTGGAGCACCAAAAGCTTTCAAACGAAATGCAGCACCTGCTCGCCAGCCCTGGAGCACAGGAGACCATGAGAGCCAGGGAGCAACGCCTGAAATGTTC
>NW_016690485.1:435372-441887 GCF_001604755.1 Lepidothrix coronata | reverse complement strand
TCTCTTAGACACATCCTGAGGCTCCTTCTGGCCAACCCTTTGCTTTGCCAGGGACTGAAATATCAAGTCCAGGTGAGAGCATCACCAGCTGATGCGTTTATCAAAGCCTTTGCGGAGTTCAGGGATTTCATGCTGGAGAAGCTCCTGACCAGTCCTGCTGAAGAGCGAGAAAAGATTCAGTTCGTGGAAGAAATGTCCCTCAAGGCTGAGCAAAACACTGAAGTGATCACAGCTCTACAGGCAGAGCTGGCAGCAGCAATCCAGACTCGAAAGGAGGAGGTATGATCTTGTGGGAATATTTTCCTGCAAAGTGTTACTGGAACAAAACTTTGGTAACTAAAAACTGACCCCTTTATTGCAGTTCTGAAAGAGCAAGTTCCAGAAATCATTTCTAAACCAGATCCTAAACTTAAAGATACTATTTTTATTGGAAAATAGAATGAGGATGCTTATTGCACACTTGACTTTTTTTTAAAACTTGAATTTGGCATGTTTTGAAACTGTTCTCACCAGCCAACTTGAACGAGACAAGTTCCAGAGGAGCTGCAGGACAGACACAAATTGCTGTGGTGGTGCCTTGGCAGGGTGACAGTGCCAGCTGCTTTGTTCCTGCTGATGAAACAATGAAAAGTCATTCCAGGGAGAGATTGCTCTGATTAAAATCCATTTTTAATGTCTGCCCTGTCTTCACTCTTGCTTAAAACCAACATTTCTGTGACTCCCGACTCTAATAGCTGCCTTGGAGCATTTGTGATTAATCAGTGATTATATGAATTACATCAATTTTTAATTTTATCTGCAGCTGAAGTGCAGATGAATGACTGGGCACTTCCCAGGCACTCTCCAAGCCTGTGGACTGTGCCAAGCATCCAAGCCCTGAGCTCCTGACAACAATCCTTTGTTTTCTACATGTGCTCCTCATTCTTCTCCCTGCAAGAGGGGTCAGCGAGGGAGGCTTTGTCCTGTGCTCGCTGCGCTGGACGGTGCTGGCAGAGCCAAGAGCCTGCTTTCCCCATTCCCTCTGCTCCTTGGAGGTCTGGGAATTGAGACACTTGAGATTTTTATGTGCAATTTGGCAGCTTGGCCAGGGCTTTATCGTGGATAAATCTGTTTCACTGATCCCAGCTGGGGATTTCCCCAGACAGTCACTCGGAGCCTGATCCAGCTCTCAAGGGAGACACGGGGCTCGCTCCAGGGAATCTGCTTTTGGCTGTGCCTCAGGTGGCAGTGCCAGTGAGGCTTGGGGTGGTTTGTTCACTCTCTACCTTTACTAACGGGGTCCCAGAGGAGCAAGGGAGGAGGTCTCCAAAGCTCCTGTGTAAATCTAACTCTTCCCTCAGCCAGCAGTGGCAGGTCCTTGTTGTTACCTGAGCAGGCACCTAAGGGTCTCTTCTTGGATCTCCTCAATCTTTGCCAGGTCTTTTTTCTCCTGCCCACCTTATGCCTTGCTGGCATTTCCCAATGATACTCCACTTGTTTTCTGGCTCTAGATGGACAGGAAGGACAAAATGATTGAAGACCTCAAAACCACCATGGAAAATCTGGCCAAGGACCGCAAGGCTGAGATCCAGCAGATGAAGAAGGAAGGGGCAAAACAGCGAGAAGAGGAGGTGAAAGCTGCCCAGGGCAGGTGTGCCAGGCTGCAGGAGGACGTGCAGCGCCTGCGAGTGCAGTTCAGTGCCCTGGTAGAGGAGCATCGAGCCTCAGAGCTGCTTCTCAGGAAGGTAAAGGGGAGGAGAGCTCTGGGACAGGAGATTTAAGCATGTTTGCAGAGCTGTCAGCTCTGCCTGCTGCCTGCTGCAAGAGATTCCTTGGTCCCTGCTCGTTCCTGGCAGGATGCACATGGTGTTTGTCAGAGTACACCTGCTCTGTCCTCATGCTCTGCTGATTCCAGTGGAAAGCAGCCCTGCAGCGACAGCAGGGATAGAGCCTGTCACAGGTCCTGCTCCTGCCTCGGCTCTGGGAGCACCTTCCTACGGAGCTGTGACATGGCATGGGAGAGGCTGTGGATGGGCAGAGTGCAGGGCAGCAAGGCTGGAGCAGGACAGGTGAGGGATGGTGGAGAAACAAGAGATCTGGTGTAGGGTGAGCAGAGCAAACACAATATTGGCTTGATAGAAAGGCATCTTTTAGAGTTGATTTAGTGTTCAAGGTGGAATGTGGCTGATGTTGAGGGCTCAGCAGTTCCTGCTCTGCTTGGCATGTTGCTGAAGAGATAAGCCAAGGACTCGGGTTGGGTTGAATGAGGGTAAATGTGATTTCATAGAATCATCCCAGAATGGTTTGGGTTGGAAGGGACCTTAAACCCATCCAGTCCCACCCTCTGCCACAGGCAGGGACACCTCCCACTAGCCCAGGTTGCTCCAAGCCCCCTCCAACCTAACCTTGGACACTTGCAGGGATCCAGGGGCAGCCACAGCTTCTCTGGGCAACCTGTGCCAGGGCCTCCCCACCCTCACAGCCAACAATTCCTTCCCAATCTCCCATCTATCCCTGCCCTCTGGCAGTGGGAAGCCATTTCCCCCTGTCTTGTCCCTTCATCCCTTGTCTCCTGGAGCCCCTTTAGGCCCTGCAAGGGGCTCTCAGCTCTCCCTGGAGCCTTCTCTTGTCCAGGTGAACCCCCCCAGCTCTCCCAGCCTGGCTCCAGAGCAGAGGGGCTCCAGCCCTGGCAGCATCTCTGTGGCCTCCTCTGGACTCTCTCCAGCAGCTCCACGTCCTCCCTGTGCTGTTCCCAGGGTTGGAGGCAGCTCTGCAGGGGGGTCTCACCCGAGGGGGCAGAGGGGCAGAATCCCCCTGCCCTGCTGCCCACACTGGGGGATCAGCCCAGGGCATGGGGGGTTCTGGGTGCCAGGACACATGGGTGGGGCACATCCAGCCCCAAACACAGCAGCACCCCAAAGTCCTTCACCCCCCAGTGCTGAGCAGATACAGGAGGAGGAAACAGGAGCACAAGGCAGGCTCAGGCCTCTGGAGCAACAGCTCTGCCCTGAGAACACTCTGGTGACACAGAATCTAGAACTGGAAAAAGTTTCCCTCCTCATTTTGCTCCTCCTGGATATTCCCTCAAACCATCACAGCCCCCCACGGGCAGGACAGCCCAGGCTGGTGGTGGGGGTATCCCTCACTCTTGCTTTGGGTGATGCAGTACGATTTGACAACAGGGCTGGGCACTGACAAAGCACCAAACCCAAGTTAGAGCCACAGTACAACCCCCAAAATCTACCCATTTACTCCTCCTTGGGCAGTGTCAGGCAGTCCCCGAGGCTGCAGAGCACAGCAGGGCTTGTTGAGGAGTGCTCAGCTCATTCCAGCACTCAGGAAGACGCATTTATTGACCACAGAGGCCTCCTTTCCTCAGCAAGTACAAGTTGTACTCGTGTACAAGTACAAGGTTGTACTTGTGGTCTAATTAGCTGAGGTGTGACCTCATGATGACCTGGGAGCCCTTGGGGCTTCCTGGGGCAGTGTCACGTAGGAAATCATGTGGCACCTGAGATGGACCAGGAATGATTCCACAGAGCACGGATACAGCAGTTGGGGATAAACTGCCCATAACTGCTTGCACAGCAGTACAGCCACTGCTAAACTGTTCTACAGCCAGAAATATCTCTTCTTTTAAAAGAGCATCTTCTGAGTACTTTCTGTCCTGTGTTCATGCTTTGCAGTTCTTTATTGCTTCTATTTTAGGGTGGTTTCTCCAGTTTGTCGATGACTTACCGCATTCCATAGGATACATTAATTTCCTCCTGCAGAAAGCACCTCTCAGGTGCTGTTCAACTCCCCAGCTCCATGCTGTCAACCAAATAAAGCCCTTTGGGCCTCAGGGAATGTCCCAGGAGAATCCTCAAACCAGGGCAAACCACATATGTGTCAGCTGACGGAAGCCTGTTCCAGGGATGGGGTGTTATACACAGATACAGTGATGCTGGGGCTCAAAGATTCCCTGCTTTCTCACTCAGGATCCTTCTCACTCAGGCCCCAGGTGCCTGCAGGGATCTGATCTTGTTTTGTGTTTCAGAGGAAGTGCAGAACGGAGGAGGAAATTGAGAACTGGATCCAGAAATACGACACAGACATGGCAGCAAAACAGGTATTGGCTCTAAACTGCTTTGCTCTGCCATCAGGGAATTTGCTCAGGTAGATTCCTGTCCAAATGGACATGTGGCTCTTACCCAGGAAGCCATGGAAGTGACAGACAGATCTCCATCCAGATGAACTGCAGGAAAGGGATCTTTGTCCTGCTTATGTGTCCAGGAGTTCTCTGCTCCCTTGGTTTTAGGAAAAGCTACATCCACTACTAAATCACACAGTATTTGGGGGCCTATGGGTTGCCACGTTCTTTCAGGCACGTCCACCACATGCCAGGGAGCAGGTTTTTCAGGTTTGCTCCAATCCTCAATCCTCATGGCTCTATCTGGTGCCCAAATCCCGCTCCTGTTCCTGCTAGATCCTTTAGAGATGTGCTGGGTGCTAAGGAACCCAACAGCCTGCACCCAACTGAGCCATAACAGCCTGAGGGTCACATGAGCACTCCCAAACCTCACCTCTGGGAAGGCCTTGGTGGCTTCCCTGTTCCTGCACTATTTATGGGGATGGATAAAAGCTGCTGGACTCCAAACTGCAGGGAGGGGCCTGAAAGCTGCTGCTAATTGTAAGGAATGATTCCCCCGGTCAGGTGTTTAATAATGGGATTATTTTGGTTTCCTGTCTGTGGGGAGGCAGGAGCAGGTTTGGGGTAGAATTTGTCAAGGCAGACACCCCCCCCACTGTTCTCAAATATTCCATTGTGGGAGGATTTTTCAGAAGAACATGAAGATACTGGGACCCAGCATCTCATGAAATTCTCTGGGTACTGGGCACATGTTTCTTTTTGAATCCCTTTGGAAAAGCTCAGCTCAGCTCCCTGTTGTGGTCCTGCAAGGGTTTGGGATGGTTTTCAGGACCCTTGGGGGTGTACAGGGGGGAGCTGAACTGCTGTACCTGCCAGGCCACGTTCGAGGCGATTCACGCTGTCTACACCGAGGAGAAGGCCCAGCTGGCCCAGCTGATGGAGAAACACGCTCTGCTGCTCCAGGAGTATTCCCAGATTGAGGAGGAGCGCAAGATGCTTAAGCAGAAGGAGGAGGAGGAATTGCAGGAGCAGGCCAGGAGGAACCGTGCTGCCACCCGCATCCAGGCTGCCTGGAGAGGCTACGTGGTGCGGTCCTTCTTCAAGGCAAAGCTGAAAAAGGCCAGGGCCAAGGCCAAGGGCAAGGGAGGCAAAAAATAAAGCCCCAAATCCCTTCTTTGCCCCAGCAAAGCTGCTGGGTCTGAGCTCTTCCAGATAAAAACATTAAACTGTTAAGTTTGGAAAAGACCTTTAACATGATTAAGTCCAACCACCAACCCAGCACTACCGTGTTCACCACTAAAATATGTCCTCAAGTGCTACATCCACATGTTTGTTTGAACACTTCCAGGGATAGTGACTCTACCACTTCCCTTGGCAGTCTGTCCCAGAGCTTTAGAGCCCTTTCCATGATAAAAGGTTTCCTAATATTTCATATAAAGATCCCCTGGCACAACTTGAGGCTGATTCCCCTCATTCTGTCAAGTCCTGGCTGTGTGGATTTGGGAGCCCGTGTCCCTTTCCACAGGAGGAAGCTGCAGGACTGTGAGTGAGTGACATGAGTCCTGCCTGGGCACCATCCTTGGAGTCTGCAGTTTTCAGAGGGTGGGATGTGGCACAGCCCAGCTCAAGCCGTGTTCCCAATCCTGCAAGCCACTCCCAAAGCTAACTGCAAGCTGGGAGCAAACAGCCTTTTGGATCCAGCCTCCCAGTGACATTTCTTTACCTGTGGCCCTTCCTGGCAGCCTCCCTTCCCAGGAGAGGGCAGTGGCAAGGGCTACAAAGCCCAAATAGTCTCCATGATCAGGTGAGGCCACTCTCTCCTCTGACAGGGCCAAGGGAGGTGTGTTCCCTTCCTTGCAGCCACAGAAGATGCCAGGATCTGGGAGACTTTGAGATGTTGGTACCCACGTGGGCAGTTTGGGGTGTAGGTACATCTCTCCAGGGAATCTTTGGTTCCAAACACCAACAGCTCTAGAGTTTCTGGGAAAAGATTGTTCAGCCTGGAGAAGGGAAGGCTCCATGGAGACCTTGGAGCCCCTTCCAATGCCTAAAGGTGCTCCAGGAGAGCTGGAGAGGGACTTGGGACAAGGGCCAGATCCCGAGGTTTGGAGCACAGTGCCCGCACTGGAGATTTCACATGGCTGGGGAAGCCCCCTCACCCTCCCTGCACCCTGCAGGGCTGCATGTGCAGGTGATGGGTGAGAATAATGGGATCAGTGGGATCAGGGTGGATTAGGGAGATCAGGGAAAGGTGATCCCCAGGCTGGGGGGGCAGGAAAGGAAGGGCAGAGGATAGAAGAGGAAAGAGGGAAGGGAAAAAGGAAGAGAAGAGAGAAGGGAAGGGAAGGTTTGGGAAGGGAAGGTTTGGGAAGGGAAGGTTTGGGAAGGGAAGGTTTGGGAAGGG
>NW_016690485.1:433882-435153 GCF_001604755.1 Lepidothrix coronata | reverse complement strand
GAAGGGAAGGGAAGGGAAGGGAAGGGAAGGGAAGGGAAAGGAAGTGAGGCGGGAAGGGCCCTCAGCAGATGGGGACACCTGGCTGGGCAGCACCTGCCACTGCCCCCATGGTGCCCTGAGGGGAAGGGACCCCTCAGGCATAGAATCCAGGCCCATGGGCTGGGATGGGGGGGGAGCAGCTGAGAGGGACAGCGGGATGGGGCTTTTCCTCCTGACAGGGAAGACAGTCCCAAGGAGGATTTTTTACGGGAAAATTTTTATGGGAACTATTTTTTTTATATCCCCGGCACGAAATGGCGGCGGGGGGTCAAAATGGCGGGGGGGGGGGGGGGGGGCCGGGGGCGCCCCGCCGCCGGGGGGCGCGCGCCGCCCCCGCCCCCCCCTCCGCCCCCCTCCGTCCCCCCCCCGTGGTCACGTGGCGGCGGCGCCGCCCCCGGTCGGCGCGGACGGGCCGGGGCGGCCCCGCGAGCGGCGGAGCCTCGGCCGGGCCCCGCGGGGTCTATGGGGAAGGCGGCCGCGCTCTGCGCCGGCGGCACCCGCGGGCTGGTCTCGCTCCTCAGCGCCGTGCCCTGCCTGGCCTGCCACGAGCTGCCGGCCATGAGCAGCGAGCCGGGCGGCCGCGGCGGCGGCGGCGGCGGAGGAGGAGGAGGAGGAGGAGGGGGGGGTCCGGCGGGGGGTCCGCCCGCCGCCCCCCCGGGCTCCGACACCTACAAGGGGTGGCTCTTTAAGTGGACCAACTACCTGAAGGGCTACCAGCGCCGCTGGTTCGTGCTCAGCAACGGGCTGCTCAGCTACTACAGGTACCGGGGCAGGGGCCGCGGGGGCTGCGCTGCCGCGCGGCCAAAATCGCTGCGTGTTACTCCGTTCGGGCTTTTTTTCCTCTGCCAAGGCCACAGTCGGGTTTTGGTCTTCCAGAGCCATAGTACAGTGCGAGTCCCCCCGAGACCGGCTGCCCGTGCGTCTCCCATCCATCCATCCCTCCCTTCCTCCTGCTGCAGCTCCAGCTGCTGGAACTGCCCGGACTGAGCAAACCTTCCAGCAAAACAACCCGAAACCACTGTCCCTGTGCTGTGCAACCTGCTCCTGCTGCTGGTTCCCTGCCAGGCAGGGTGCCAGAGCATGGGAATCCTTGTCCCGGCCGTGCCTGTCGCTGCGAGCGCTGCGGCGGCCGGGGAAGGATGGGCTGGGCTGGGAGGTTGTGCCTGGGCTGGGGTGTTGTGCCTGGGCTGGGGTGTTGTGCCTGGGCTGGGGTGTTGTGCCTGGGCTGGGGT
>NW_016690485.1:422632-433107 GCF_001604755.1 Lepidothrix coronata | reverse complement strand
GTTCCTGGGGGAAGGAGGGAAGCTCCAGCACTCGGCAGAGATTCCAGCCTGGCTCTCTGTGCTGTCAGACGGGCTGTGGGCTCAGCGAGGAGCGTGTCAGACACCCCGAGGCTGTGAGCTGGGATCCAAAGTGATGTCATCCCTGGAGATTCTCTTGTGCTTTGTGTCTCAGCTCAGTGCTGAAAACACAAACGTGGATGTTGGTGTTTTTATCCTTTAGGAAGGTGTCCCTGCCCGTGGCAGGGGGTGGAATGATGTGAGGTTTAAGGTCCCTTCCAACCCAAACCACTCTGTGGTTTGGATCGTGTTTATTCTTGTCACTTGGAACACAAATGCTCTGTCACCTTCAGTATTGTGGAACAGATGTTGGCTGTACTTCAGGACACAGAAGCAATCCCAGATATTGAAGATGGTTGAGCTTTATAAAGAATAAGTCTTTAAAGTGCCAAACCCTCTGAGAGAGGAATTCTCTGTAAAGGCTATGCTAGAGCTGTTTTTCCTCCCGACACAAAGTTCATCAGCTGATTTCCTCTCTGCTCCAGCTGCTGACACGTAGCCTGAAGCAGATCCCAGAGCTTCAGCTCCCTGTCAGGTGTGACTATAAACTCCTCCAGCTCTAAGAAACATTTGGAACCTGGGGTCAGACCGTGACAGGTAACAGGGCAGAAGTTCAGTGATGTGTTTATCTACTTGGAATTGTTTGAAACCCCTCAAGAACTTAAGCCAAGCAAAAACATCCCCACAAAAATGAAGTTACCTCCCAGTAATTCAGCTAATTTGCTTGTAATCCTTTCTGGAATGTTTTAACTCTGCCCCAGATCCGCCCCCCAGAGCTGTGTGGCTCCAAAAGGCTGTTGGAGTTAATGCTCCACTTATAAACATGTCAGAATATTATTTTTCTGTTTTGATGCCAAGTCTGTCATGAGCAAACAAGTGGTTTTCTTCAGCAGCATTATTTTAGATGGGAACAATCAGGTTTATTTTAAGACAATTTGATCTGTTTTAGGCTGAAACACCAAACAGAAACACCCAAGGAAATTATTCTGAGCAGCATGTGAAGGAGTTGAAACTTTGTGGAGCTTTCAGGCAGGGCAGACCTGCAGCAGCTGCTCCAGGGATGCTGGAGGGTTTTGTGCTTCTTTTCATTGCTGGGCTTGATGACAACTGAATTAATTTAGTTGTGAGTCAGGAGTACAAAAATACAGTGCAGAACACGTGGTGAAATCTTTCTTAAATGGAGAAAAACCTCCATGAAATTCTTCAAACCCAGTGCTCTGGAATAGTGGCTGTGTCAGCTGGAATTGCCCATCTCAGAGTGCTCCTGGGAGACAGTCTGGGGTAAAAACTGGCAGTTTTGTTCTGATATAACTTCCAGGTCACTGGCAGGACTGAGGCAGCTTCAGTGTTTTCACTGACCTTCCCTGTGAGCAGACAGCCCGGGCAGGACAGGAACTGCTGCCTGTTTCACTGACACAGAGGATATATCTATATTTATATATATTCTATAAAGGTTTCTGGCATTCTGTGAGCCACAGGTCTTGCTTTCT
Organism: Lepidothrix coronata; assembly: GCF_001604755.1. Classification (NCBI taxonomy): domain Eukaryota; kingdom Metazoa; phylum Chordata; class Aves; order Passeriformes; family Pipridae; genus Lepidothrix; species Lepidothrix coronata. Next base: position 431,560 of record NW_016690485.1, on the reverse strand, counting down.
GCTGGCTCTTTGTGTCCTTCCCAGCTTGGCAGGTCCATGCCAGAAGTGTCCTTTTGTGCCCTTGCAGGTGAACTGCTGCACTCTCCTTGTTTTGTCACCTTGGTGGCTGGAGTTTGGCTGCACAACCCACCTGATTTAGCTGCTAGCTGCTCAGGAGTAGCCTCATAGAAACTTCACTTTGCTTATGCTCTAAAATCATCCAGACTAGGGAAGCTGCCTCCTTGTGTGGATTGATTTTGTTCCAGATTGGAGCTTTTTGTTCCATTTGGATTTCCTGCCGTTCGCTCTTTAGCTTTAAAGCCCAGCCTGTCTCGTGTCCTGTGATTCCTGGTGATTCCTGGTAGGACTTTTGTTTGTAGAGCTGAGCTCTTGAAATCCTGGGTGTTCCCTGGGGATCTGGTCATGCCTGTGTGTGGGTGGGCTCTGTGCCATCCTTTGGGAGCTGCTCTGTGTGGTTTGCTCCAGCAGCCAGGTGTGATGCCTCTTTGCTGCCCCATTGGTTTCATAGGGACAGTTTGCCAAATTAAAGCTTCTCTTTTCCCCCACTGGAGTACTTAAAGCCTCCTGTATCTTTGCTACATCAATGAAGACATCAGGTCTTGCTGCCAGCAAAGCTTCATGTGCTTTTGCTTTTGCTTTGTGTGTACTCTAAACCTGTGGAAAATAACAGCTGAGGAATTCTTGCAGACTTCCTGTGCAGAATCCTCCTCCGGAGTGAGGTGTGTGGATTTAGAAAGCTCCTAGATAGTTGGACCATTTTAATTGCGTTGATGGCCCCTCTTAGGTTGGTTTTTGACCGAGTTTCTGGCTGATTTGGAAATCAGCAGTGATGCTGGTGTGGGAGGGCAGTTTGGGGATGGCACAACTCGTCTGCTTGACTTGCTAATCCAAACTCCCTCTCTGAACTCCTCTGCCACTCAGATTTATCATTATCTATAATTAGCGGCTCTGTATGGGAGAATCTAATCACCTTGAACAGATAAGTGTTTTCAAGGAGATTAGAGAGGATCTTCAGGTGAGTATTAACTCATCAAGGATTGGCTCATGTGATCATCGATGCGATGAGTGTCTGTTCTCCCAGCAGCTTTCTCACCTTTCAGGGGCTCAGGTTTCGTGTTGGCTCCTCCGTGGGTTGCTCTGCAGCTGGTTACCTGTGGGTTGGGTGTCTGAAGAGCCCCTAGCTGTGCTTTTTATGGGCACAGGATGGAACAACAAAAGCAGTGGCAAATGGAGAGGGGAAAACCATGTCGTGCTGTGTGATGTGGTCATTGTTGTGGAGTGAAAGGCTTCTCCAGTGAGCAGCATTAACTCCCCTCATGGTTCTGCTCTTAGAGCAGTGCTGGGTGCCTGGGGCAGTTCAGCTGTCTTGTCTGGGTTTTATCCTGCAGCTCATTTCCCTGGAAAAGCTGTTTCCCAGAGCAGCATTCACCAGCTCTGTTTATCCAGCAATTAACTCTTGGCTGGCATTGTACAGGGCTTGAGCACAACCCAGAGGGGTTTTTCTTGCTTCTCGTGCTGAGACTCCACTGAAAGCTGAGGTGAGGAGTTCAGCTTGAAAACTGCTGCTGATAGAAGAGACCTGGAGGGAACTGGGGGCTTCCAGAAGAGACCTTGGAAACTCTAATCCAGAGCCTGTTCCATGTAGGGCCTCCCAGTGAGGTTGCTCAGGACCTTGAGCTGCTGAGGTTTGGATGTCACAGAATCACAGAGTCATTTGGGTTGGCAAACCCCTCTGAGATCATCGAGTCCAACCAGCACTACCAAGGCCACCACTAACCCGTGTCCTCAAGTGGCACATGCACACAGCTTTTAAATCCCTCCAGGGAAGGTTATTCCAGCCCTGCCCTGGGCAGCTGTGCCAGGGCTGGACAACCCTTTCTATTAAGAAATTTTCCAACACCCAACCTGACCCTCCCCTGGCACAGCTGGAGGCCGTTCCCTCTCCTCCTGTCCCTTGTTCCCTGGGAGCAGAGCCCGACCCCCCCCTGGGTCCCCCCTCCTGTCAGGGGGTTGCAGAGCCAGAAGGTCCCCCCTGAGCCTCCTTTTCTCCAGGCTGAGCCCCCCCAGCTCCCTCAGCCCCTCCTGCTGCTCCAGCCCCTGAAATCAACAAGGTACGGGATCGCAGAGCCTCTCCACGGCCCTCTTCCAGTGTTGGACCAACCTTGGGGGAGAAATGTTTCCTTATATTTAGCTTGTACATAATAAAATGAGGCAATACAGTCTCCTAGAATGACTTTTGTAACACCTCCTCCCTCTGCAGACAAGTCCTGGAGTGTTTGTCACCCTTGGGTGCTGGAGTATGCAGGTTTCCAGGAGAGCCCTGGAGCTCCTGGTGACTTTGAGCTCCTTGTTTTTAAACAGTGATTAATAATTGGTGTTCCCAGTCATCTTGTTTTCCCATGGCACTTGCTGCATCCATATGGTGCTTTGCTGTTGCTCCTTGTTCATTATTTGCCCACGCTGGAGGCAGCTCCTCCCTGTGCTGTGTCCCTGGGGACAGGGTGCTGGCACAGCTCTGTGGGGACATGGCATGTCCATGTGGCATTCCGGGGGTGCTGTGGGGCGAGGGCAGTGATGCTCTTTGGGCTGCTGCTTCCAGCCTGGATTGCTCTGCTCCCAGGATGGTGCTGTGGAGGGGGTTGGCATCACTTGACTCCAAACAGCAGCTACTGCTGATGCTGCAGGAGAGTGTCAGACATGGATCTTGTCCTTAAGGATGTTTCTATCATGGCCTGGTTACTGGTGCTGTGTGAGGGGTTTTACAGCTGCTGCCTGGTTCTGTTTGCTGGCTGCAAACTGCAATGAGAGCTGTGAGCTCTGTTGATGCTTTATTTCTACCCCTGTCATCTTAAATCAAGTATAGTTGATTGATTTGTTCCATCCCTGGAAGGGATGGCAAGGTTGGAAGGGGCTTGGAGCAACCTGGGCTAGTGGAAGGTGTCCCTGCCCATGGCAGGGGGTGGGATGGGATGAGCTTTAAAAGTTCCTTTCAGCCCAAACCGTTCTGGATTTCTGTGACCTCTGTACTGGCCCAAGTGCTTCATTTGATGAAATCGTAGCAGAAATAACTGGCTTGTCTTGTGCAGAACTAAACTTTGAGAGGGGCAGAGCACTGCTGTTCTTGTGGAACAGCAGCAGCCTGTGTTGCTGTCTCAAGGTCAGTCGTGTTGCTCACACTACAGTTTTCCCTCCTGGAGCAGTTTGCAGGCGTGAAGTGTGTTCATGGGCTCAACTGCTCAGGTCGTCACCAGGGTGAGGTGCCTGGCACCCATTTCTGGTCTCAGTTGTCCCAGCTTCCATTGCTGGAGCACACGTGGGTGTCGGTGCCCCTCTGCTGTCCCTGTCAAGAGCAGGGGGTCACTGCCCAGCCCTGTGTCTCTCCCACGGGCTGCTGGAGCTGCCTCAGCCCTGCCTTTTTCAGCTCTGCCTTTGGAGTGGGCTGGCCCTGCTCTGGGACATCCAGGACTGTGCTGACCTTTAGGAGCAGAGGTTGGAGTGGGCTGTCTGTGCCTCAGGACATCCAAGGCCGTGCTCAGCCCTGGATAACTCTCTCCAGCCCTCGGTCTGTGTGCTGCTGGCGGTGCTGCTGAGCGCTCCAGGAGCTCTCTTTGGCTCCAGGGGTGACTGCCATCACCTGCCTCTTGGCTGTAGCTCCTCTCCCTGTCTTTTTCCAGGGAAATATGTGTTCAGCTCCAGCCTGACTCGCTCCAGTTACAGGTTTAAGTTGGTGCTTGCACGGCCTGTCATCCTCTGTGCCCACAGTGAGTCACCGGGGAAGGAGCTGATCTTTCTTATCAGGAGTAATGTGAGGAACCTGCTGTGCTTTCCCCTGTAATATCCCTTGTATCCTGCTTGATTTCCTCCCAAACAGGAGTTTTCAACCAGTGCAGCAAGCTCTGTAACTCATCTCTGAACGACATGGACACTCCTTACCTTGATGCTGCAGCGGGTCAGACTGTTGAGCTTCTCTGTATTGTTTGTGCTTGTGTATCAGTTGTTGTAGCTGGGTAACCCACCCTGGTAATATTAGGTAACTGAAGTGTTATCAGTGATATCAGAGCCCTCTTCTCCCTGTAGGTCTGTTCAGCTCTAGTGCTGATGGCCCACAGCTCACCCTGAAATGTGAGTTGTCAGGAGAGCAGGCAGCATCCTGGAGATTTATCCCTAAATAGGATAGTTCTTCCAAACCTGAGCTAACTGGAGGTGTTAAATATCCCTTCAGACCCTTATTATGCCATTCAATTATCATAATCATTCCTACAGCACGTTGGCAGGGATCTTTCCTACACTTTACATCAGCCTTTGTTTGGTTTTGCTCAAAAAGCTCGTTTAATAATTAATGGCATAATATTCCCGTGTGTGCCGGCTGCGGGCTGGGCAGGCAGAGCTGGAGGAGGAGAACAGAGCTGCTGTGCCGTGGTGCTGGGCAGTGATTGCTGACTCACAGGGCCAGGCTGAGCCCTCGGGCTGCCAACGGATCAACGGCGGAATTAAACATGCAGATGGGAAGCGTGGGACTGTGTGGCACTGACAGCCCCGCGCCCAGAGCAGAACAAATCAGAACAAATCTCCTCCTCGGTCCTGTGCCAGCCACTTGGGATTCACCTCCCCGGGCTCCTGGCAGTGCTGGTTTGTCCCTGGCTTGTGCTGTGACCCGGCCTGGCCTCCTGCTGTCCCCCGGCGGTGCTGCTCGGGGTGTGACATGGCTGGGGCTTGGAGCTGCTCACAGGTTGTCCCGCAGCTCTCGGCGCTGACACGGGTGGTGGTGGAGCTGCTGCCGTGTCAGCACCATTGTGTCACAAACCCTGTGTCACAACCCCTTGTCACCTGTGTTTTCCCTGCATCCAGCTGCCCTTCCTTTCACACCCTGCCGGGCCAAACTGTGTTTCTGTTCACTCTGCTGGGTTTTTTTTATCTTATCTAACTCTTCAAGGCTATTTCTGTTTTGAATCACGACCGGATAGATGTATGTCCCTGTGGTGACTCAGGGGGAGGTCCTTCATTCCCTAAAAATAGTCTTAATTCTCCAAATCTTTTGGATGAGAGCACTGTCTGGGCACGCGTGGCTGGTTAAAGCAGCTTCTGCAGTGCATGTGGGGGTAAATATGGGGGGTAGGAGTCTGTGCCTTTCTCTTTTCCTGCTTTAACCCAAAGCAGTGATTCTTAAGCTGTTATTAATAGGTAGAGCAGGTTTCTGCTGGGAACCTTATAAGAAACAGAGCGGGAGAATGCTGCCCCTGGGACCTGCAGGTTGTGTATTGCTGGTGTGTGTAAGATCCTCTCAGTTCAGGCTGGTTGGTTGGCACAGACACCTGAATGCTGTGGCTGGGCGGGCTCCTAAAGAACAGCAAACTCCTTCCCATGCCACAGCCACAGATGTGACACAGGGGCTGGCAGTGGTGACCTGGATGGGAGCAAAGCTCCTTTAGGAGGTCCCTTGGCCTCCTGGTGCTGGTGACATGTTTGGGTCCATTGCTCTGTTTCCTCAGGGTTCCTCCCGGTGCCATGGGGCAGCGAGTGCCGCCGTGTTTGCAGCTATTCCGTGTCGGTGTTCCCAGCTGACTTGGTGCTTTGTGCCTGTCACTCACCCGAGCACAGAATTAGAGTATTTGTCACAGCAGCAAATATCCATGGCAACTAATTCCCCAGTTCTGGGAATCTTCATGATTTTTGAAGTTTCTGTTTTCCTGTGAAATGCACAGGGGTGGTTCCACAAACTTTTTTTTTCAGGTCTTCTGCAACTGTCAGGAGTGGTGGCTCTTCTTGGAGGCGTGTGAAAAATACACCGGTCCGAGTGCGGAAGATGGGGTGAGTTTGGGTGGATTTGGCTGCAGCGTGGACGTGGGTGACTGGGACATGCCTCTGCTTTCCAGGACTGTGCAGGAGTGGAGACCACAGAATTAAAGAAACACCTTTTTGTCACAGAAATGTGGAGTTGCCATGCAGCAGGTGGGGATGTCACCTATGCCCTCAGCTCGTGAGGAGTCAGTGATGTTGTGTCAGGGCAGGCTCAGGTTGGATCTCAGGCAAAGGTTCTTCCCCCAGAGGCTGGTTGGGCACTGACCAGGCTCCCCAGGAGAGTGGGCACAGCCCCAAGGCTGCCAGAGCTGCAGGAGGGGTTGGACAACGCTCTGAGGGCCAGGGTGGGATTGTTGGGGTGTCTGTGCAGGGCCAGGAGTTGGACTGGATGATCCAGTTGAACTGGATGATGGGTCTCTTCCCAACTCAGGGCGTTCTGTGATTCCAAAGTTTCAGCCTTTGGTTTGAAGTCCTTTCTGGAGGCTCTGGCTGGGAGCCCTCAGGTGGTGCCATGTGCCTGGTGTCAGGGCTTTGCTGTTCAGCAGCCCCATCCTGTATTTTTGGAAGAGTGAGACCTCCCAGCTTTGCTGTTTCCAAACCTGCAGGTTGCTGTGCCTGATGCTGGACGCTGTTTATCCGCTGTTTATCATTCCCAAGTTACCACTGAGGTGCTTCCCAGCAGAGCTTGTAGAGCAAAAGGCACTGCAGGTTTATAGGGTGTGGTGAGGTGAGACTAATCCCTGGCTTTATTTTATCCCAGCAGTGTTTGCCATTCCTTGTCCGTTGGGTCTCTGGTCTGTGTGGGGGAGAGGCTACTTTGGGCTCCCTGGGATGGAATTTTTATGAGCAGAAGGAAGAGAGTGCTCAAACCAAAAGTCGTTTTGTGATGGTATAAAGGTGACAATCATCATAATACTGTGTAACTTGTACTGATCATGCACAGCACTATGAACTCCCACACAGAACTGGACTTTCATTGTCTTGCCATGAGCTGTGGGACTCCCTTTGGAAGCTGGTGTGGTGTTTGTGCTCCCAGTAGCCATTTCCTCTTAGGGACTGATTAGGAGTACCTATGACTTGATTGGTTTTTGGTAGATGTGATGAGATTCCACTCCATTAGTCACAGTGTTTGCTGTATAATGTCATTATTAACGGGTGAGTGCCCTCCCAGCCGGGCTGTGGGTGGTGCCAAGTGGAGCAGAGAGGTCACAAGTCTGGATTTCAGAGGGACCATGACAGGCTGGAGTAACAGGATAGTGGGAGCCCTGTGGTGTTCAGCAGAGGCAAACACCAGCCCTGCTCTGGGGTTCCTGGCTCGAAGCAGCTTTGCAGAAGAGCCCTTGGGAAAAACAAGGTAACCAGGAGTCACCAGAGGTCAGTGGTGGCTTTGGCTGCTCAGCAGAGGTGCAGCGTGTCGAGGGAAGGGCCCATCCCCCTGCTCAGCACTGGGTGCCCTGGCTGGGCCGTGGGTCTGGTTTGGGGGTCCCAGGGTGAGGCTGGAGGGGAGAAGGGATGTGGGTGTGCTCAGCTTGGAGCAGGGGAGGAGAGGGGAGACCCACAGCTCTGTGATGAGGGTGTGAGAGGACAGAGCCCGGCTCTGCTCTCTCAGGAGGAGGCAGTGGGCTGGTATCAGCACATGAGAAATCCTGCATGGACACATGGAAACGTGTTTAGCTGGGAGTGAGGGCTGAACACTTGGGGTCTGGAGGGAACTCTTGACTATTCCAGCTGTGGATACATGGGGTCCTGAGCAACCTGATTTGGATGCAGATGCTCAGGGCAGGAGGCTGGACCTGAGACCTCCTGAGGTGCCTTCCAGACACGTTTCATGTACCATTCTGTGGTAGTTTGGTTTCTGACAGTAAGTTTGTCTTCAGCTCTCTGGATGCTGATGGGGGTGAAGAAAAGCTGTGTCATGTCTGTGGCTTGTCCTGGAGCCCCTGTGTCTGTTCATAGAGTTCCCTACTTCCGTGGCACCCTAAATTGAGGGAAGGATTTCTTCCTGGCACTGGGACAACCTGAGGACTGGCAAGCCAAACTTAGGATGGGATTAAGCTGTGCTTTCCTGCTCTATCGTAGTTTTACCTCTTAAAGCTTCTAATAAATATAGTGTTTTGCTGGAACACTTGAGGAGGCAAAGACCCAGTTGGGTTTCTGATCCTTTTAGAAGTAGGGTCGGCTTAGGAGCTGAAGGATAGGAATTTTCCTAATTTTTTGCCTGTGCAGTCTCTGGGATGTCCCAGCTGGGTGCTGCCCTGGAACTGTTTTCCCAGGAACCTGCATTTTTATGTAAGTAAACATGGAGCATGCACTGGGTGAGGCATCTGCCTCTTCCTCTCTGTTTCTTTCCTTTACGCCACAAGGAAAGCAATAAAGACTTCTAGTGGAAAAAACTATGGATGCAGGCTGCTTGGAAGTTTACTTTTAAATTTGGAAGTTGACTTGCAGAGATCTAGAAATTAATCCTTTTGCCCTGTAACAAACCCATTTTTCCCTCATTCCAGCCTGCAGACATCCAGCCAGGAATTGTCACCTGTAAGTACCTGCAGAGGCTGCAGCTCCATGTCCCAGCACACACAATTACTGGATTAGAATGAATTCTGCTGCACATCTGCAGCCCTAGGGTCTCTTCACAGCACAGGAGTGAAATCTCAGGCTGCCCATAGTTGATATTCTGCATTTTGGGGCTATTACAGGTTAATGTGTTACCTGCCACCCCCTGCTACAAGCATGAAGCACATGCTGTGGGAACGGGACTGATTCCATCAGGATTTGTACATTTGAGTTCCAAGTGCACAAAACCTGAACAGCCTGAGTGGTTTTCAGAGTCAAATTCTGCTGGCAGTGGAGACTGAGAGCTTTAGGGAGACATCCCTGTGGATGCTGCAGGGAGTCAGTGATGTGTTTGTAGGAAGCACTGGGATCATCACGTGGCTGCTGTGCCTGACATTCCACAGGGTCAGGATGGAGGCTGGAACAGCTGGAGGAGCTGCATGAGCTTGAATCATGGGATCATGGAGTGGTTTGGGTTGGAAGGGACCTTAAAGTCCATCTCATTCCATCCCCTGCCATGGGCAGGGACACCTTCCACTAGCCCAGGTTGCTCCAAGCCCCATCCAGCCTGACCTT
>NW_016690485.1:410708-422603 GCF_001604755.1 Lepidothrix coronata | reverse complement strand
GATCCAGGGGCAGCCACAGCTTCTCTGGGCAACCTGGGCCAGGGCCTCCCCACTCTCACAGGGAAGAATTTTCTCCCAATCTCCCATCTATCCCTGCCCTCTGGCAGTGGGAAGCCATTCCCTGTGTCCTGTCCCTCCATCCCTTGTCCCCAGTCCCTCTCCAGCTCTCCTGGAGCCCCTCTAGGCCCTGGAAGGGGCTCTCAGATCTCCCTGGAGTCTTCCCTTCTCCAGGCTGAACAATCCCAATTCTCTCAGCCTTAATGTATTGTGTTTTTAATGTTGGGAACTTGGTCCAAGGTGTTTGTTTCCATGGAGATTTACAATTCCTGTAATTTTAGGAAGAAGAACTTGAAAAGTAGCTAAAACACCAATAATAAGTGGTCTGTAATCCCACAGGCATTGTCCTGAAGTGAGGCATCCTCATAGGTATGGAGGGAATGAAAGTTTTGTTTCACATTCAGGACACCATCCTTTAAATATTCCCACTGTTTTCCATTTTTCTTGTAAAGGGAATAAGTTAAATCCAGTGAACCCTTTGTCCCATGTGTTTGTGCTGCACCAGGTCTCTATAAAAAGAATCTGCTCCCATGTGCAAGTGTTGTAGTCAGAACAGCTTAGCTTAAGTGAGCGTGGATTTGATGTGATCCCACTTGCTTACTTGGGAAAAAGGGCATTGTGCTGCTTTCCACTAGTGTGTGCTCCTTAATGTCATGGAATCATGGAGTATCCTGTGTTGGAAGGGACCCACAGGGATCACTGAAGTCCAGCTCCTGGAATATGTTGATATGGGACCATTTGATTCCCTACAGTGGCCTGGCTTCTGTCCTCTCTTCCAGCATTGCCTTTTACCTCTGGTAAAATAAAAAATAAACAGAAAATTGAAGGTTTAAATAAAAATGGGTAGAGAAAGTAAGAAAGATGAGTTTTCATGCTTGAAAACAGTCTGGTGGATCCTGGGAAGGAAAGAGGAGGATGAACACAGCTTTATTTGTCACCTGCATGTGGCTCTGCTCTGGAAACCAGCTGAGCACTGTGCTGTGTTCCTCTGCAGCCCAGCTGGGCTCTTCCTTCTCCCCTGGGAACGCTTCCCATGTCCATCCTGCAGTGCTTTGGGCTCCTTTGGTGGAATCCTTCCCATGGCAGAATTTGCTGGGCTGAGGGATCAACCCCAGGGCTTGGGGTCCTTCCTGGCAGCTGCTGGACAGAGGGGACATGAGCCACTTCTTGGAGTCACTCTGAGGAGCATGTGGATACAGAGGGTCCTTCTAGGCCCAGCTTGGCCTTTTCTGTCTGTAGGAATGTTTGTATAAGGTCTGTGACACATAAGTTTAAAGGTGCAGACCAGCATTCATCTCCCTGCTGTTGGCTGGAGCAAACGTAACGCTGTGGAAAAGCTCTGGAGAGCTGTTTTCCTTCTGGTGCTGGCTGAACTTGTGGTGTTTGTTGTTGCAGGTGGATCTGTCCCTGTCTGGGGATCCACTGGGAGTGTGGATCACTGCAGGGAGAGCTGCTGAGGCACATGGCAGATGTCTGCTGCTTCTCCTGTTTTCCCTGTCGTTTCTCTGCGCTGGCAAAGCACCCAGCGTGTGTGTGTTTGCTCTCTTGTTACCTCTCTCCTTCCTTCCTCCGGTGGAATTTGTCCTGAGGAGCAACCAGAGCCCTGTGTTGTGTCCCAGCACTCTGGGGTTGCAGTTGTTGGGGGGGGAGAGGAGGTGTTTGGAGGAGGGGAGCGTTGGATGCGGCTCCTACAGAAATGGATTCTGCTGAGGCTGAGGGCTAAAAATAACCCGTTCCCAGCCCTGTCCCTGTGACGGGAACTGCTGGACAAGAGCTCTCAGGCACTCAGGGACCCAAGGTTTTCATGTCCTCTGTGAAGCACCAGGGCCTGGAACTGCACTGGGGCTTTGGGACCTGCTGGCAAAATCCTGCTGCTTCCCAGGAGCCCCAGCAGGTGGGTGGGCTGGGGGGTGTCTGGACAAGCAACGTGCAAAACGGGGTTTTGCTTGTGCAAAAAAAACCCCTAAAGATGGCTCAAGAGAAGGCTGGAAAGGGACTTTGGGCAAGGGCCTGGAGTGACAGGACCAAAGGGCATGGCCTCCCACTGCCAGAGGACAGGGTTGGATGGGATATTGGGAAGGAATTGTTCCCTGTGAGGGTGGGGAGGCCCTGGCCCAGGTTGCCCAGAGAAGCTGTGGCTGCCCTTGGATCCCTGGAAGCGTCCAAGGCCAGGTTGGATGGGGCTTGGAGCACCCTGGGCTAGTGGGAGGTGTCCCTGCCCGTGGCAGGGGATGGAACAGGATGAGCTTTAATATCCTTTCCAGTCCAAACCATGATTTGCTTGTTTGCCCTTTGTGGTACATGTCCAGCAGGCTGCTTTGGAAGCCCCTTGGCTTCCCAGAGTGGCTGCTGGAATGGAAGGGAGTGACTTTGGATGAAGTGCTGAACCTTCCCTGCGTGAAGGAGAGGGGTAGGATGGCAACTGGTTGGTCTTGAGCAGGTTGGGAGGTGTCCTGTGAAGGGCTGGCTGGGAGGACAAGGGCTTGGCTTGGCTGGAGCCAGAGGAACAGGGGGTGGGATGGGAGTGGAGGGCAGGACTTGGACTGTGCTGAAACAGCTGGAATGTTGCTGCTCTAAAACCACCGAGCAACTTATTGCACCACACATGTTGTCTTGCAACACAGTGCACTGAAATAACACCGAGAGTCTGGACTGAGCACTTGGGAAATTTTGTTAAAGCTGTAACTCGTCCTTGTCTGCTCGTGAGAGCCCTCCCTGGGGAAGGTCACTGACTTTGCTTTCCCTCTTGGCTGTGTGTTTGACTCCTCTGTTCCTGGTAACCCACAGTCAGTATCTGTAGGACTTTTGCAGAAAAGGTACCTCCCCTGAATACTGATCCTGGAGCAGAGTATTGGCATTACTTGGATTATAGAATCCCAGAATGGTTTGGGTGGGAAGGGACCTTAAAGCCCATCTCATTCCCACCCCTGCCATGGGCAGGAACACCTCCCACTAGCCCAGGTTACTCCAAACTCCCTCCAACCTGGCCTTGGACACTTCCAAGGATCCATGGGCAACCTGGGCCAGGGCCTCATCACCCTCACAGCCAACAATTCCTTCCCAGTCTCCATCTCTCCCTGCCCTCTGGCAGTGGGAGGCCATTCCCTGTGTCCTGTCACTGTGACAGGCACACAGTGCTGAAAGGCACTCGGTCTCACAGGGAAGCAGCTGAGATGTGCCAGGTCTGTCCCAAAGTTGTTGGCCAAGGTCACTTGAGTGTCTGCAGTGTTTGATCCAGGAGCACCATTAGTCCCGATCCCAGTAAGCAGTTAACTCTCAATTTCTATTTTAAATAAAGCTCTTGGCATCTGCAGTGGCTGGAATGCCAGCTGCCAGTGCTTTTTTATGTTTTGGGTTGTGCCATAAGGGATGGGAAAGGTCTTACACTGTGCCACGCTGCCCCTCGCAGTCACACTGCCGACACAACTCGCTGTGCTGCTCTCATTTCCCCTCTGAAAAACCTGCTGTTTTTTTCTCATTTCCCCTCTGAAAAACCTGAGGGACTGCTGACCTCCTCACTCCTCAGGAGCACATCCTCCATCAGCTGATCATTTCCTGGGTAATGAAGGTCGTGGAGGCACCTTGTGTGCATTAGTCTCCCTTGCAGTATTCAAGGTCATGCTTCCTTCTGCTCAGACTCAAGTGGCAATTTCCTGGCCCCTGGAATGTGTTCCACAAGGCTGGTAACTGCTCCCAAACCTGGGATATGCTGATTGTAGAGCTGAGCACGGGTTTGTCACGGAATAAAGACCTGGGTGGTCTCAGGAGGCCACAGAAGTTGCTGGTGTTGGCTGACGTTGGGTGTTTGCCTTGAGCAGAGGCAGCTGCATGTCCTGTTCGGGGAGAAGATGGAACTGAAGGAACCTCTCCACAAACCTGCACTGGGCACACACCTGAAACCAGCAGCACAGAAACCTGGAGTAAAGTAGTTGTTGAACTGAGGAATCCAAAGACAAGGGCTGAGAAGCAGCAGTTTGGGTTTTAAATGGGAAGTTTCATCTTTCTTCCTGTGCCTTAAAATAGAGGAAGAAATATGTGCAACCGTGTGGGCTTTGCATCCGGATATAAATCCTTAGGGAATATTTCATACAGCAAGAGATTCTACATCTGGGTATCTGTCCCTAAGGAATATTCCATCCATGGGGAGATCCTGTGCTATAATTGAGTGTTGTTTGAAAGCTGACAAGGAGTCAGGAGTGCGATGACTTTACTGTGATGTTTGAGGTCACAGGCCATAATTCATGTGGTGTCTGTGAGGGAAATTTATTTGGTACTGAAAGCGTTAACATTGATGGTAACTTACACAAAGAGAGCTGCTTGCAGCATGGAAAAATTCTTGGAAGTGAGCTCTTCTATCCACACTTGATCTTGGAAAGATGGGATGAGTCTTGTGCTCAAAGCAAATACATCCCTGAACTCTGTAGTCTGGGAAAACGGTTTTTTTTTGACCAATCTGAATATTGTAAGTGGAATAGGAATTGATGGGATAGGAGTAAAAGTGATACTTAATGTTGGCTGTGCTGTGCCCTGTGTGCTCTTATGTCCTTGGTGGTGAGAAAATATAAATATGAGCTGACTGTGGCTGGTCTTTATTCTGATCATTTAATGCAATTCCCAAGGGCTGAAGGACCAGCAAAACCTTAAAATCAGAGGCTGTAATGAGAAAAATCACTGCCTGAGGCTCTCATTGCTGCAGTGCATTTATTCCTTGTGCGAAAGAATATTTGTCAAATGAACCTTGTGTGTGATCACTCGCTCTTTGGTCTCGCTCAAAAATGAGCCACCAAGCACGTGAGCCAGGCCTGACCCAGGTCCTGGGTTATCCTGATGGCTGTGGAGGCAGTGGGATCTGCACCAGACTTTCATAAACTGTTCACTGATGTGATTATTTCAGCAGCAGCACAGCCCATGAGTCTTGGTGGGTTTTTTCCCCTCTGGATCTTTGGCATATTTGCTTGGAAAGCAATGAAAACAGCAAACTAGGGTGACTGGGGGCTTCCTGTGGCGCTTTTGGAAGAGGTGAAGAGGGTTTCTGATGGGGTTTTCTGGAGCTCTGAGCGTGCACAGGCCTCCTGTGCAGCTGCCAATGTCCCTGCTGGGCTGGATGTGAGCTCTGACTCTGGGGGCACTTTGGCACCTGCTCAGACGGGTTCGTGGTGACCAGAACATCCCCCTGAACTGAGGACTTATCTTTGGGAGCTACATCTGGGCAATGAGTCAGAGAGGAGCGTGGTGAGGCCCTGGCACAGGTTGCCCAGAGAAGCTGTGGCTGCCCCTGGATCCCTGGAAGTGTCCAAGGCCAGGTCGGACAGGGCTTGGAGCAACCTGGGCTGGTGGAAGATGTCCCTGCCCATGGGAGGGGGTAGGACTGGATGGGCTTTAAGGTCCCTTCGCACCCAAACCATTCTGGGGTTCTGTGAAGAGCCTAAAGGGGAGTAAATGAGTGCACTCACAGTAGTGAGGGAGTGCAGGTGCTGCAGGCAGCTCTGCCTCCCCAGGAGCTTTCTGTGGTGGTGCCCGATGTTACAGCTGCCAGCAGTGGCCTTGGAGGAGATGTAGATCTGGGCAGAACCCATTCCCAGCTCCAGTGCAGATCCCAACTCCCCTCAGCCATTCCCAGTTCCAGTGCAGATCCCAGCTCCCCTCAGCTATTCCCAGCTCCAGTGCAGATTCCAGTTCCAGTGCAGATCCCAGGTCCCCTCAGCCATTCCCAGTTCCAGTGCAGATCCCAGGTCCCCTCAGCCATTCCCAGTTCCAGTGCAGATCCCAGCTCCCCTCAGCCATTCCCAGTTCCAGTGCAGATCCCAGTGCAGATCCCAGCTCCCCTCAGCCATTCCCAGTTCCAGTGCAGATCCCAGCTCCCCACATTCCCATCCCAAGCTGCAGTGGATTTGTGGAAGCTGCTGAGCTTGTGGTCTGGTTTCTGGGCAGGGCTGACCAGCAGTGTCTCTGTGCAGTGTCCCTGTGCAGTGTCCCTGTGCCGTGTCCCTGTGCAGTGTCCCTGTGCTGTGTCCCTGAGCTGTTGGAGAGGACACTTGGTGCTCCAGAACACTCCTGCAGTGTTTCCTTCTGACCACGTGCTGAGCTTTTCCCAACCCTTTCCCAGTGCCGAGTTCCTTTAATTCTGGTCTTGCTGCAAGGGAGGGAGGAAAAGCCCGTTTTGGGGGGTGCAGCAGTGTTGGCTGGAGCGAGGCCGGGGTGGTACCGAGTCACAGCAGCACAGGAGCTGCTGCTGCCCTGCACACTAGGGGGATGGTTCACCCCAGGAGCAGGTGAAGCCTCCCCCCCAAACCAGTGCCTCCCCAAAGGGAGCCTTTGGGTGCCTGTGTTTGCAGGGCTGATATCCTTATCAGCCAGGGCCACCACTGGCCTCTCCAGACCTGCAGAGGAGATAGCACAGCGTGCTGGGAGGAGTGGGAGTCATTTTTTAAAAATTTGTTTCATTTTTTCATTTTTTTTCCATAAAATCCCAACACGAAGTCCCTTTGCCAGACCATATCTGCACTTGCTGATACTGCACTATGGCTTAGTTTATCTCCTGCCCACTGCTGAGGTTTCCTGGCAGAAAACCTGCACTGTGCACGTGAGAGAGGCAGAAATGTGGTATAAAAGCTAATCCTGAAGGTGTACAGCTGGATGGGTTGTTTTTAGGGTATCCTTGTATTTGGGGTGGGAGTCTTGTCAGTGGGAGCACTGCAGAAACAGAACATCCCTTTTTGGGGAATGAAGAGAAGGGAACTGGAGCTTGTCTGTGCCTTTTACTGTGATTCTGATTTTGGCAGGAACAGCATTTATAGGTCTGTGTGCATTTGTACAGGCTTTACACAGCACTGCCTTGGGAAACGAGACCCTGCACTTGGCACCCTGCTCAGATATGTTATGTATCGGGAGGAGGTTGCCCAGTGGCACAACTTGTGCTGCCCACCCAGCAGCTCTGCCCCTCTTTTATTTAGGAGAAGAAGTCTGGGAGAGTCCTGGGTGTTGTTTGCAGAGCCCTTTCAGCTTGGTTTCTTGCCCTGCCCACCCCTTACCCCCGCACTCTTTCCCAGCAGTGAGTGTGCTGATGTAACTCGCTCACATCTGAGATGACTCCACTCGTGCAGTGCTGACGTTGGCACAACGTGCTCCTGGGATGTCCCTGTTCCTGCCAGGCAGTGCCAGGGCCGAGCGTGGCACCGCGTCCTGCACTGTGGCAGGGGGGGATTGTCTGGCAGGTCACCTGCCCCCAGCTCCTCCGGGGGTCTGTCCTTCTCCCTGAAGCACAGGCTGTGTGTAAATGATGTGGAGCAGAACGTGTCTTCCAGGTTTTTCCTTGTGAAAAACTTGCCCTTCACTGGGGTGGGTGTTGCAGCCAAACTGAATTGGGAAAGCACTGGAGAAAGGAGAGTGAAATCCAGATTGCTGTGTTTATTGCTCACTGGCAGGAGAGGTGTACGGCCAGGTCTCCCCTAAATCCATGCTTGGGTGGTGTTGCTGAGGCTCACTGGTGTTGGGTTCTGTGTGTGGGGGCAGGGGTTTGTCCCAGAAGCTGGCTTGAGAAGCTGCTGGATGGCTTACAGGGGAATATTCCCTCGACTTGTGAAGGTGGTGAGTACCCAAGCTGCAGAATCCCTCTGGCTGGTGAGGATTGCAGCCTGGATTGCATCCCTCTGGCTGGTGGGAATTGCAGCTGGATTGCATCCCTCTGGCTGTGGGAATTGCAGCTGGATTGCATCCCTCTGGCTGGTGGGAATTGCAGCTGGATTGCAGGCTTTCCCTTAAACCTGATCCTCCCTAATCTGTGCCCATCCTGACTGTGGCCAGTTGCAGATTAATCGGCCTTTAAATAGAACTAAATCGTGTGTTTTCACAGCAGCCTCAGTCCAACACTTGCCATGTGCTGGTTTGGGGTTGGTTTGTGCTTCGGTGGGTTTGGGGAAGGCAAAAAGAGGAAGGAAAGAGAAAATCTGAGCTGTTTGTCACGTGGAGCTTGTGGTTTGTGAGAGCCCTGCTGAACCAGCTGTGCTGTGCTGAACATGGATCCTGCTCGCTGGGAAAACACCTCCGGAGCCACGTGCCTGCTTCCTCTTGGGCATTTCAGTTCTGGGATTGAGTCGTCATAAAAACCCTTTTTCCTTGAACCCGAGGAGAGTAATAACCCCAAGAGGTTTGGTGTCCATGTTCCACCCCTGTGAGCTCAAACAAAACCAGTTCTAAAGTGCTTTTTGGGATTCCTCACGCCTAAAAGGGACTGCAGGGATTTCACTGGCTTTATATCCCCAATTACTCTGAACAAAGGACGTGCAAAATCTCAGTTTATTGGGAAATGTGCTGTGAAGCTCTTTGCAGGGGGTTCCTGTAACAGCTGAGAGGCTGCACTGCATCTCATAGTTCCAATATTGGGGATGGGGTGAGGGCGACTGTGAATTCAAGCACCAGATGTGAACGTGGATGCACTGGAAGCTGGTGCCAAGGCAGGAGGGAGGTGCTGGGGAGGAGGTGGTGGCACAACAGCCTTTTGTTGGCAGTGAGAAACAGGGAATGCAGCTCCTGTCCCTGTGGGAACGCCGGTGGGTGCTACCCCTGCTGCCAAGGTCACTGCAGGATGGGAGAGCTCGACCTGATCCAGAGAGCCTTGATAGACTGTGGATTCTGCAGGGAAATCCTTGTGTCTTGTTGTGGAACAACATCCTGTGGGGAGAGCTAGATGAGCACAAACAGCCTTCTGGGTGCTGTGGGGTCTTGGGGCTGAGTCGTCTTTTGTGCTGCCCCTCACTCCTTTTGGTGAGGAAACAAAATCCCCTGAGAGGAATTTCCGTCTCTGTTAATTAAGAAAAGCTCAGCCTGATTCCCCTGAGGGCCATGGTGATGGAATCTAAAAAAGGTGCTTTGCTGTTCTTGTGGTCAGACAGAGCCCAAATCCAGTTGGTGCCTCCTGTCTGTCCCCAGATACTGCATTGCCCAGTTCTGCCTGGTTTGTTCCTTGTCCTTGATTCCTGTTCCTCCCTCTGCCTGCAGCAGTCCCTGCACCTGACTCCAAAGGGCATTTCCCAGTTATGCTGTGGATATAAATATTTCTCTGTGGCTGCAGAGCCCTTAATGTTATGATATTTTCCAGTGTGATGGAAAAATGAAATGAATAAACTGGTTTCAACTTAATCCATGAAAGAAATGGTCAGAAAAATAGTTCTTAATCTCTGAGTCAGGAGAGGTCAGTGGTGTAAGAAGCAGCGAGTCTGTCATAGAACCATGGAATGGCTTGGGTGGGAAGGGACCTGAAAGCTGATCCCATTTCATCCCTGCCGTGGGCAGGGACACCTTCCACTGGACCAGGTTGCTCCAAGCCCTGTCCAACCTGAACACTTCCAGGGATGGGGCAAGATCTGTAGGATGAGAGTGTGAGGCCATTTTTCTGGGTATAACTCCAACTGTGTTTGGATTTCTCTGTGGAGGTGCTTTAGCAATGTGGGTGATGCTGGAAACTGGCCTTCCCAGCCTCGGAGCAGAGCCTCAGGTCAGTGTTTGTGTAGCTCCCTGTTGAGTTGTAGGTGGATAAGCCAGTTTGGAGACCTTCACCTCACCACCTGGAGCATTTCTGGCACCCCCTAGAAGCTGGATGCTCCCAGCCAGGATGGAACCTCACAAGGTCCCTCCATGTGTCATACCTGCTCTGCTTGGCTGAACTGAGGTGGATGTTGAGCTGCCAGGATGGCAGGTCTGTGCTCTGGTCCCAGAGCTGGGAATCCCTGAGCTCCTGCTCAGTGCTCAGGCTGGAATTCCGCTGTGCCTGGACACGGGCGCTGTGCAGAGCAGGCTCGGTTCCCTGCTGGCATCCTCTGCCTGATCTGTTGGAGCTGTGAGAAAAGAAGTCAAATTTTAGGAGAGGCAAGACTACCCAGCATGGTGCTGAGCCTTGCTAGTAGAAAGGAAATCAGAGAAATCCCGTTGGCATCCCTCATGCTTCCGTAAGTGTTGGGAGCAGAGTGTGAGCTGGGGCTCTTTGTTCCTTGCTGTGTCCTGTTAACTTCCAGCAGAGCCACACAGTCATGATCACAAATTCTGTGTGAGCAGCATCCTACCAGCATACAAAGCTCAGTCTTTGGCTGTTGGGATATCACCAAAACCACACCTATGGGGCTGGTAGATTTTGCTCTGTTGATAAATGTGCCTTGTGAGCTCCTACAGAGGAGTTTTATTATTTATATACAGTGAGATTTGGTACAGCTGTTAAAACTGAGCAGCCTCCCGGAGCTCAAGTGTCCCTTCAGAACTGGGAAGCAGGCCTTTAAATCAGGATTTGCTGCTCTTTTATGGCACTGCAGTGCTCTGTCAGGCTGTGGAAGATGAGTTGCTGAAATTTAGACTCCAGGAGTTTTTTAGTGAAGCTTTTTTAAGGAACTGATGCTGTAAATTGTCTTGTCAAGCTCGGTGTGTTTAGATTTGTGGTGTTAAGGAGCTGAAGCAGCTTCTCCAGTCAAAAAAAAAGGGAGAAATGCTGCAAATAATATTTAACATGATGTTTGAAGGTATTTGCAAAATCTGTCATTGTGAGTGCCTGGGATACAAGATGCTGGGCTGTGCATAGGGATGCCAGTCTGAAATTTCTATTATTGTGTCAAAGTAAAAAAAGGCAAATGTGGTTCTGTTCAGAGCAGCATCATCTGATGGCTTGGGCAAAATCCTTGTAGGAATTGTGACCTGTGCATCTGGAGGAGGTTTGACAACTGGAATAGGGGCCTGCTGGCATTGTGGTAAAGGATATTCCTGCTCTTAGAGCAGGGATTCTCCTCTCTGGTGACCTTAATGCAGCCATAAGCAGCACTGTTCTTGCCACGAGAATGATTTGGGGCATAAGCTGTGACATTGTGTCCAGATTCCTGACCTTCTCCTGGCCTGCCCGGGCTGGGCAGTGTCCCTGTGCCTTGGTTAATGGCTCAAGGCTTGCATGGAGCGTGTCCTGGAGCTTTGGGATCTTGCTGCTGGCAAAAGGGTTCTATTGACCTGCCACGTGAGCTCTCCCCAAGCTGGGTGGGTGCTTTAGACCTCCTGTGGTATTTTGGGATGTTTTCTCCCTGTTGCTGTGTCCTGGCCAGCACTCTCTGCAGGGCTGTCAGTGCCCTTCCTGCCTCCCATGCACAGCTCTAATTTTGTATCTCCGAGGGCGAATCCCGTTGGTTGCTCCCTCGCAAAGCTAAAAAATCCCGGAGGCTCAGCTGCCTCCACCTCTGTGTGCTCCGTGCCCATGTTTAACCTCCCTCTGCTCCCTGCAGCCTGCCTGGGTGCTCCCTGTGCGCGGGGCCGGGATTACTGCGGGAAGGGGGATCAGGAGATCTGCCGGGATCACGTTATGCGATGGCTGAGCTGCCAGCGGTGAATAAGCAGATCCCGCTGACCACGAGGGCTCTGAAGGGCACCTCTGCTTCCCCTGTGTGCACACAGAGGAGCTTGTTGGCTCTGGGCTGGGTCAGGTGCCTGCCTCGTGTGGGTGCCGATTGACGGGAATTGATTTCCCCTGCAGATTGGCCTGGGAAGGGAGCTCAGGGAGCGAAATCCCAGTTTCCTTGGGCGGGAGAGCGAGGCTGTTCAACACCACTGCGGTTGATTTAGTGCAGTCACCTTGGAGACCTTTGTTGTGCGGAGAAGAGAAAATCATTTTAGCAGCTTTCCCAAGGTGGGAAGGGATCCCTCCTGGGACCTGCTGCAGCGTGAAGGGATGACTTGGGAATGGAAATCGGAGCTTGATTTCTTTGGGGCCAATTTACCCCCTGCAAACAAGTGTAGTATGGCCAGTCTTCGGCTGATTTGGGAAAGGTCATTGACCCTTCGAGCCTGCGCAGTGGATTTTTTAGGTGAGACACA